>NC_058409.1:93976644-94153123 GCF_002201575.2 Neomonachus schauinslandi | reverse complement strand
GTCACTCGCACACTCGCACAGTCACTCGCACACTCGCACAGTCACTCACACTCGCACAGTCACTCGCACACAAACTGGGTAAAAGCATAAGTTTTAGGGAGGGAAAAGGGGGCATATTTTAAAGAAACTTGTCAAGGTTAATAAATCCAGATACTAACCTAAGGACATTGGGGAAAGCATCAGAAGATTTTTTATAAGCAGAAGAGTGACATAGTCAAACTTGTCTTACATAAATCACCTGGCAGACATGTGGAAAATAGAGAGGAAGACCATCTGGGAGACAGGGAGAATAGTGAACAAACTTTTGCAGCATACTAGGGGAAGGATGATGGAGATGTAAACTAAAACAGAAGTACTAACAATATAGCTATCAAGTATTTATGGATTCAACAAATAGCTATTAACATTTCCTAGGTGTTATGCGCTGTGCTAGGTTATTCTACATGGATCATTTTATGCAGTTGTTAGAAAGGGCCTATGATGTCAGGTGCTGGTATTACAGATGGAAACGCTGAGGCTGAAAGATGAATTACCTGCCCCCAAAGTTCTCTTAGCCAGTACGTGCCCCCCCCCAAAAAAACACATTAAAATGCAAGTGCCTCCAACAGACTTCAATAATTTTAACCACTGTCCCAATGGCATAGCTATGAAGAGGGGATACGGTTCAGGAAAACTGAGGATGTATAATTATCCAGACTGGACAGTGGACCAGGTTCTGAGACTGAAAAGAATGCACAAAGCTAACAACCACATTTGGAGCCTGGGGTAGTGTCCGGGATAGTGGATGCTGAAGGACTAAGTTTTATCCATATTTGAAAACGGTTTTTCACGTTCATTCCATTTGATGGATCACCTAAGAACCAGTCATTTTGCAACATCACTCGTTCTAGACCCTTGTCCTTCCACTTTCTGTGGTTAGTCACTCTTTCCATCCTTCTTGGCTTGAGACCAAATACTGGCCAGTATTTCCAGCACTGTCCTTTACAGTTCCTTCAGTTGCTTTGTGCCCTGACCTTTCACCATACCTACCTTGTCAGCCACTTTGTGGAATCAAACCAGCTGCCTGGTTACCCTGTGCCAGCTCCTGGAAAGCCTGTAAGTGGTGCCTGTAAGTATCAGCTGTGTCTCGTGTTCTCACTCCCCCTTCTCCTGTTCCTTTTCTCCCATCCCCCTCCCCTCCTGTCCTGCACTTAGCCCATCTCCTTACACCCTAACCAATCAACTTGCTCTCTGAGGGTGACTTTGCCACTGATTTTGGGTATCAAGGTCATGCAGGTTGAGGTCTCTCAAGTTAGTTGCCTGCCACCCCCCACACACACCTGTCTTCCCATTCCTTCCCATTCTCTTCTCTCCACGGAGATTTCAGAAAAACAAGTGGTTTCTTTTCCTGCCACCACTGAGCTTTGCTTTATCAGTTGTGTGCAAATTATTTTCAGTGCATTGTTTAAAATTTGTGCATGGTTCAAATTCAGCTAGTACTTTAGAATTCTTACCTTTATAAAAAAGTTGTGTGTGTGTGTGTATATATATTATATATATATATATATATATATTTTTTTATGAACACAGCTTTCACCACCCTGCAGTAAGCCGCTAGAAGGGCCGTATTTCCTCACCCATACATCACTTCAGGATGAAGTGGGTGAAACTCCAGTCAACGAGATTTTAGCCCTTAAATGATACTTTACCTCCCCATTTCGATCTATGTCTTAGCTAGTGAATTCATGGATAGAAAAAAGTTAACAAGTAAAAAAAAAAAAACAGGCATCATTAATATCTCAAACTAGGTTTTTTACTAGATATTAAACAAGTTTTGAGATGCCACCAATTGTTAGGATATTTGTAGTAAGGGGATGAGGAGGGGGGAATTAAATGCATGAATGCAAATTGAATCCCAGTTTCAGAAATGTGAATATGAAAATGTAGGAACAAGTTGCATCATCTAAGGAAGAAAATACGGTACATTTTCACCCTAGAATTGTGCTTCTCTTTACCTAGCAGTTGTAATTAAGCCTAACTTGATCAGCTGATAAAATTCCTATTCAGGACATGGTTTCTTCTTTCAAAAGTTTTGCTTTATTCTTTGTTTTAGAGGGAAGAAGTATTTGAGACCCATGGTATCTCTTTCTGTCATAGTTAGGAATTGGTTTTGTGAAGTCTTAGCTCATTAATCTTAATCAGTTACATAAACAGAGCTTCAGTAAAGATTGAAATACCACAAGGAAAGAAAAGCCCACAACTGAGGAGGCTTTTTTGAATATGGAATAAAACATGAATCTAGACATGAGCAAAAGAACACATTTTTTCAGTGTTCTACCCCAGTAGGAGTTCAGTGGAAAAAAAAACAATTTACTTGTTCTAAAATGACAGAATATTTCTTTCAGCAAATACCCATATGTGTTAGTATGTACATGTTTCTCTTATTAAATGATAAAATCACTAGCTCTGGATTTTAGTGGTTTCTTGCTGGAAGCATCTGATTGCACAAATCAAGCCTAAGACACAGTCTGGACAAAGTATATTCCTGCCTCACAGTTGGTACTGCTACGTGTATGTATGTGTGTATGTATACGAATACATTTTAATGGCATTTTGAAAAGAATACAACAGTGTGTGTATTTTTCAGCTAACATGCCCATTCCTATGTCTTACTCCCATTCCCTGGTCCTCCCTTTGGGTTTCTGTGTGAAAGCTGGCTGAGACTGTTCTAGTTACGGCCTCCTGTTGAACTTGCCTTGTACTCTCTTCCTGGTGAATTTTGTTAGTTTGGGCATAGGGTACTGATCTCATGTACCAAACACACAGGCACACACGTACGTGTATACACAAAAGCACAGACACACATGTGCCTCCCCACTTGCAAATGTGTGACCCACGTGCGCACATACACAAGCAGGTGTGCACATACATGCATGTGCACCCTTGTGTGTATACGTGTGCATACACCGTACAAACACTCGAACATACCTACAGGCACACCCTGTATGCACACATACAAGCAAATGCATGCGTGTGTATACACATACACACACATGCACTCATAGATTGGACACCATTTCCATACCTTTCCCACCTCAAATTTTTCCTTTGCTCCCATTTTTCAATTCCCGTTTTCCCCAGTCTTGAGACTCTTGAGGTTATGGTATAGCTCACCATTGCAAATAATATGAAATTTCTCCTGACAGGGCCTGGATTTGTCTTTTTGCAGGATCATTGAGCCATCCTGTGTACCAGGTGTAGAAGTTTTCATAACCTGCCTGAGTGGAAGAAACATCAAATTATTGAAGCTTAACCCTAAAGAAACAAGGGTCACCTTGGCCTTGCCTCCCGACTGGGGCTGTCTATGTTGTAATAAGTGAGGGACATGGAATTGAGCGCTTCACACAGTCTTCTCCCCTATAACTGGGCTGTAATCACGTGGAGGGATTTCCACATGTTTTCTAACACTTTTCTGCCATAACTTCCTTGTGCAGGATCTTGGTTTTCATGTTCCAACACTCCCCCAGTGCTCCAATTTCTTTGCATTAGACCAAGGAGAGGGATTTTTAAAGTCGTTTCTTTTGCCAGGCACGAAGTATCACGGATTGGGAAGTGGCTTCATTACTCTTCGTAGATCTTATCTCTGCCCCATGCTGCTTTGGTTTCGTAAATTGAGAAAGTGCATCTCCAGGTCTGATCTCTGCTAAGTATGTGGAGAAGATGGGGCAACATGAACAAGAGGAGGATTACCTCCTAGCTGAATTGCCCAAGTCCTTTGAATCCTACTTTTCTTCTTTTGGGCAGAGTCGGGCTTCCCGGGCCTGTGAGCTCAGGGTTCTGAGATCTGTCCCTTTACAGCCCAACAAGCCACTGCAGTGCAAGCCCCTGAACTACCGTAAGAGGAGCTGGCTTTTGTAACAAAATGACACAAATGGAATAAGCTTATTAGGATTTCTTAGCCAGACAGAGGAAACTTCTGCCAGTTCAAATCCTGTAAGATACTTGGGATGTTTTCTCAGTCTTCTGCTGACCTCCCTCCATCCTCAGACACTGTCCCAGAGTTCATGCCACTGGGGTTACCTCTGTGGAGCCCTACACTCCACACCCTGCTACTGTTTGCCCCCAAGATGGGTGGGCCTGGGAGCACAGCGTAAGTGGGGCTTCCAAATGGTAGCTCAAAAAGGCCTGAAGTAGCAATGTATGTAATTATAAACTTTCTACCCCTGTTCATGATCTCTAAACAGCATACTCACTCTTTATTGTGAATAGACCTTTAAGTGTTCACTTCATACTCATTGTAATGATGTTGTGACAGGCTCTAAGGATGCCAACGTAGCCCCTGATCGCCAAGATCTCATGTTCTTGGGAGAAAGAGACCAGAAAATTAATACTACAGAGAATTGGTATAGAAGTAGATGGATAGTGGTGGATGGATAGTGATGGGGGAGGCTAGGGAAATGATACCAAGAAGGTAGCTGGCTTGGCAGTATGGGCCCAAGGAGATTAACTGTATCTTAGGAGAAAGAAAAGGGTTCATTAATGTAGTTGGGATGATAGGTCCAAGCAAAGGGAAAAAAATGTGTGTGTGTGTATATATATATATATATATTGAATATATATGTTGACCACCTGCTTCTCTGAGGATTTTTCAAGTCTGCCTCTGGAGGTGGGTAACACATGCTACTTGTGGAAACCCAGATGGAGAAGGGGCTAGAGAGCCATGACAACCCATTTAAATCCAAAATGAGCCATTGAAGGATTTAAAGCAGTAGAATTAAAACATCATTTTTAGTGTTTTGACCCCTAGGATGTTTTGACATTATGGTTATGAACATAGACATTTTCAACAGAATTGTACCAAGATTGATGAATACTCAGAATACTTCCTAGGGACAATACGATGAAGCCAATTTAATTTCTCAATTTCCTATACATTTCCATATAGAACCCATTTATCCAGAGTAAATGATGGGGTCAGATCTTCTTTGGTGTCAAAATGACAGAAGAACAATTCACAGTAGTAAAAGAACAGTGGTGAGGTCAAAACTTCCCTTTTTGGGTTCTCATTTTATATAGGTCATGCAAGCTGCTAAATACAGAATATATTCCTGCCGTATTCTAGTATTTGTTTGTGACACATAAGGGATCTGCTTTAGTTTGGGGATTCAGTTATTTTAGAATGCTTCCATTACTGGAGAAATTTTTAATTTTCTAATTCCCTCTGAAGTTAACATGTTTCATATGGGACTTTGCAAGTCTAACGACGAGGCACACTGTGCTTGCTGTCATAACACCAAAAGAAGTGGAGCTTGGAGGGAAGGTCTGATCCTTCCAGCCACTGTACGCACTCTGGGCCAGCTGCCAGTGTGTGCTAGGAGCCCTTCAAGGCCACTGAGGAACATGGTGTCCCATTCATCCCAAATCCCAGCCCGGGAACACAGGAACGTGGAGAGGTCCTTTGTAGTCAAAACAGTGACTCCTGTCATGAAGGCTTGGGAACAAGTCATCTGAGGGTTGATGATGACTGGGAAACTGTATTTTGAAGGATCCCAAGATATCTCTTTAACATTCATGCTTTTTCCAGCAATCTGCTAGTCTGTCGACTTCAGCTTTCATCTCCTTGAATACCACCCGGTTCTCATTGTTGTGCCATGTCTGTGAAATGTACATCACTCCCCTGCCTTTCATCTGAGAGTTTATTACCAAGATACAAGTGTTCATCAGCAACGGGTTAACGTCAGTTGAAATTAACAGCAGTTTCACTCATTGGCTTCTATTGTTAGTATTTACATAACTACCAGATTGTGGCCTTTGGGTAGGGAGATAATGGAATGCAGAATGAGCCAAGGTCAAGAAGCTCAGAAAGTTGCTTCTTTCCTTTTTTAATTGTATTTTATTTGTTTTTAATTAATAAAATGAGTTGAATGGCTTCTAGTTAAACTGACAAAAGTGAAATAGAAGGTTTTGTTTTTATGTAAGTCTTAGCAATCCAAATGGATACTAAGTCCTAGTATCTGAAAGCTGGGTGAACTCAACTTTGAGGCAAGCCATTACTGTATCTATAATACAGAAGTCTGGAGGAAAAGAAGTCAGTTTTAAGTCTTTTTCATTTCCTTTATTTTCAAGTGAGTGAAATTTACATAAAGCCAACTTCATTCAAATTTTGTACATGTTCCAGCACTACCAGGGCCACACTAACCTGCTTCCTTTAATTTGACCATCAACTCACTATTTTGAGAGCTTCATCCTTAACTATAAACTGACCCCTCCTATGTCCTTTGTTTTAAAGTCTCAAAGTGAGAGGACTTAGAAATAGGTTGAAGACGATCTTGGATATCCTAAAATAACCCAAGAGTTGTAATTGAATGATTCCTTTGGCACACACTTCATACTATGAATTTTTGGCCTCTTTGAATGCCTAATTTTCACTAGCATGATACAGTTTTTATACCATCTTTTTAGAGATTTCATTAATGTTTAAAATATTAAGATATTTTTCTGCTCCTTGAGGAAACTGTATTTTCCCTTTCTGGTTGAGAGGATTCCAAGCAAGGGAAAGGGTATGATTTCTTTCAGGATCAAAGCTGTATCATTGACAGACTTGTACCCACCCTTGAGTTCACCACTCTGAGCCTCAGTTTCTGAATCTGCAAAATGGGGATTAAAATAAACAAGGACTATAATCTCGGGGGGGGGGGCGGGGGCAAAAGCTGTCACAGGTACCGCTCCCAGGGGGGTTTCAGGTAAAGAACTTAGCTCTGACAAACCAGTGTCTTTCAACTTGGAATTCCATTTGACTTGTTCTACATTTGTCAAACCGCCTTTTCCTCTTCTGAGATTTTAGCCCTGCTAATTTGCAAAGGAGTTTTAATTAGGTGACTTCTAAAGCTTTTGCTGTTCTGAAATTCTGAACATCCATGATCCACATATGAATCTGATTTTAGACATACTATAGGAGTGATTTCCTGAATCAAAGGGACACAGTTCCTTTCACATAACTTGGAGAACTTCAACTCTTTACGGAGTGAAGATCCAGAAAGCCATCATTCAGTTTGAGTATATTTTATTTTTTTTTTTTACATGTCCTCCTAATCCATCTTTCTCTCTGTCATGGTAGAACTGGTCCATCTCTGAAGACCTCACCTAAAGCCATGTGGTGTAAAGGAAACCTTTTGGGGCTTATTGTCTGATAAATTGGGTCCTGTTGCTGGACCACTCACAAAAGAGCTGCTGACCAGGGCAAGTCACAGCTTCTCTGTGGCTCAGTGTCTGCATCTCTAAAACAGGGCAATCACTCCGTCCTCTCTGCCTTACCAGAAATGATGTCTGTTAAAGTGTGCTGAAAAATCTCCTGGGATGAACAAATCCCAGATGAGCCACTGGTACTAATGAAAAGCCCAGAGCCTACCTAACCCTTGGGGACTAAAAGGGGCTAACGTCAAATACGTAATTCAAAGGCTGAGTGAGGTTTGATATCTGAATTATTTTATCCATTGTATGGCAAAAAGAATATGGGTTTTCAGGTCATCGTAGATTAGGATTCATACAAATTGGAGAGAAACCAATTTCCAAGCACAACAAAGCAAGCTCCAGTGAAAGTCTAGTGTGAACCAACACTTTGGTTTAATTTTTTTTTCCTCTTTCCTTCAGAATTTACCAGTTTTGTGACCTTTGGCATTTCACTCACCGTCTGCGAGCTTCAGCTCCTCGTGGGCACAGCAGTGATACTAATTTGCCAGTTTTCAGTGGTTGTGTGTGAATTAGAGACCATATATGTAAAACAACAAGCAAAATCCTGGAGACGCCTAGGCCCTAAAGAAGTGTTGACTATTGTTTCTAGTTTTTATGTTCTTAAACTCCACTAGATGTTGAACTCCATTCTTGTGTTACAAATTGTTTTTTAGGTATCCACAGGTATGTAAATGAAGGATGAAAAGAATTCTACCCCAAAAGGCAAGGACAGATTGAAAATGTAAAACTAGAAGAGATGAAAGAAATTATTTGTCAGGTAGGAGATCCCATTCCTAATCACACATGCACCATCCTTCAAGGTGAATTTGAGAATGGAAACACTTTTTGAGATGAATTGGCCTACACGCTTATGACGTTCCCCCTGGACCCAGCTCTGTTCTTGAGTCCATACCCTTGGTCTCAATGACTTATCACAGAGGACTAGATAGAAAAGACAGCTCTTTGGTGACAAGTATGGAGATTTTTAGACAACACTAAGATGTAAGAAGAGTTGCCAAAGGTGGTAGCTCAGAGGCTCCTGAAGTGCAGAGGGATGCCTTGAACAGCTTGGGGAGAGAATGTGTTTCTCAGGAGGTGAAAGGTGAAGTGAATGTTTAAAGAACTGAAAATGAGTGCAGAATGACAGACAAGAAGTAGCCTACGCCGTGGATGAGGTCTGTGCATAGGGCGAATGGCAAGAAGGAAGTAAAAAATATATAACCAGAATATTTGCGATTAAGTACACAAAACATCATCTTTCCAGTAACTTGGCAGATCCTCTAGGACAGTAATTCTCAACCAGAGGGTAATTTTGCCTTAAAGGACTTCAGCGTCTGCAGACATTTTTGTTTCACACTGCTAGCATCTAGTGGATTGAATCCAGGGACGCTGGTAAGCATCCTTTGATGCCCAGGACAGCCCTGCCCCCGACAAAGAACTACCCGCTCCAAGATGTCAAGGGTGCCCGGATTAAGAAACCTTGTTCCAGAACAGCATTCTTCAAACTGCATTCCAATGGCATGTCACAGGATAAAAACACATTTGAGAGAGGGAGAAAGAAAGGTGCTTGAGGAAGGGAGGTTGTGTGTCCCAGTGAATTCAGGAAGCTCTGTGACCCACAAATGCAAATTGGTTTCTTTGCTACAGAATGCTTCCGAGTATTTAATAAAAGGAAGGCATTGTCAAAGCCAGTTTTCCAAGAAAAAACTTTAGTGAGTTGCAAATGTTCCACAAAACATAGTATGTGAAACACTAATCACTTTTTCATATTAATGACTTACTAGTGACTTATGCCATTGTATTTATTTGAAAAAAAGTAGACTTGGTTGACCTTAAATTGTTTAACACACACACACACACACACACACACACACACCCCCACAACCATAAAACCTAGCCAAGCATATAAGAAAAAAAAAATCTGAGGGCACAAAAGATTGCATCCTGATCGAGTGCACTTCATTTTGATGGTTGGGGCAATGACAAAACAAAAGAATCTTCTAGTCAATAGCTCCTTCATAGCATCTCCAGTAGTAAGAATGACAAAAGTCTAACATTGCATCGATATGCCAGGATGCTAATACAGCCTTTTCCCTAGTAGGCACTCAATACATTTGTTGAACTGAATTTATTGTTGATACTTAAGTGATTCTCCCCACTCGTGTTTATAAGTGAGTAGTTAGAGCAGATGTTCACATCTGATTACTTTGTTTGTAAAAGGATTCTATTCACTTGCATTTTTTCCTCTGAAATACTGCATGTATTTATTTTAGTGCATCTCCTTAGAAGATGTATTCAAAAGAGGACGAGATTAATGTGTGCTCCCTGGTTGAATGTGGGGCCATAATTTAAATAGAGGTGTTGGGCTGAGAGCGGAGCTTTTGAATGAAAGTAGAAGCCTGGAAAAAAAAGAAGGGGACAACTCATTATTCTTCACAGACTATATCAAAGCTCTAAGTTCCCTTAGTTACTCAGACGTAATATGTGTTCCTCAAAAGACAATCTGGAATGAGCTCAATGCAGCAGAGTAAGTAGGGCCTGTGCTGCTCCGGAATGGAATCTGCAGTAATCTATTACAAATGGCAATTTATTAGGAAATAGGCATGTGTATTTAGCATAATAAATCCCTGAATTCTAGTAGCCCAATTACTTAATTTTCTAGGAGAAAACTTGTATCTCCTCTCTTTTGATCCTACTTACCATAGTATTAAGGGATTAAAAGCCTTAGGACCTTTTGTCCTTCAGTCATTCATTAGCTTGATGTTACACCTAATCCCCCTTTCCATTTGCAGAAAAGTCAGTCAGTATAATCAGCTATCATTATTTAGCAGGTTTTAAAAAAGGTAATACATCACTTGAAAAGAACGATGAAAAAAAAAATGAGTGGCTTACTTTTGTATCAAACACAACCAGCAACCTTATGTATTAGTTTTTCTGTTGCTGCTGTAACAGATTATCATAGATGAGGACTCCACACAAATTTACTATCTTATAGTTCTGTAAATTGGAAGTCTGGTGTGAGTTGAGCTGGGTTAAAATCAGAGTATCAGCAAGGTTGTGTGCCTTTCTGGAGGTTCTAGAGGAGACTCCGCCACTTGCCCTTTCCAGGTTCTAGAGGCTGCCTGCACTGAGGGGTTCGTGGCCCTCTCCTCCCATCTT
Source organism: Neomonachus schauinslandi (assembly GCF_002201575.2). Lineage (NCBI taxonomy): Eukaryota > Metazoa > Chordata > Mammalia > Carnivora > Phocidae > Neomonachus > Neomonachus schauinslandi. The sequence continues at coordinate 94,142,755 of NC_058409.1, read as the reverse complement.
CAAAGATTAGCAATGCAGTGTCTCTCTGACCCTGATTCCATTGTCCTATTTCCCTCTGACCACAGCCAGGGAAGCGTCTCCATTTATTAGGGATTCATAGATTAGATTGAGCCCGTCTAGATAAGGCAGGATAGTCTCCCCATCTCCAAGTCCTCAATCTTCCTCACATCTGCAAAGCCCCTTTTGCCAAGGAAGGTAACCTATTCAGAAATTCTAGGGATTAAGACCTGGACATCTTTGGGAGTTCATAATTATGTCTACCATGACTTATTTCTTCATCTCCAATAGGATTTGAGAGAAATTCCAAACGATTCGCAAAAATCAGAAAAGCATATTTCAAAGTGTATTTAAAACATGAGTCATTACTTCCTCAGCTTTAAAATTAAATTAACCCAGACATGAAATCCTCAGCTCCATTTTTTTTTTCCCCTATTCATGCTGTAGAAATAAAATTCCCAAAGATACTGAGTAGGATTTGTCCCAGGACTAGAGATAAGTAGAAGTTGGTGGAACATCTCCCCTGTCAACTTCCAGCTATGAATACCCATGTGTCACCCCATAGCTTGTGTGTCTAGCTCAGTGAAGCTCAGCTGTGTCATTTCTGCCTTCCCTCAGGCACTGAATCCTACAAGCAGACAATTACTGGTGTCAGCAAGCATGTGGCTACGGCTGGCTGCATGATTAGCTGTTAATATTTGGTAAAAAGAAATCATTTGAACCCCATCAGTGTACCCATTGGAGATAAACTCTTTGAGCATATCAAGCCAGGCTTTCTAATGTGAAAGATGCTGTGGCCAGAATAAAGTATTGCTCATTTTCCATGAAAGCTGTGGAAATGGACCCTTGTTCATTCATGGGTACTTATTGTAGATTTAAAAGGAGGAGAAGGGGCATGTCCAGAAGAGCTGAAAAATCCTCAACTTCTTATCTAATTTCTTAAAAATGTGTCTACTCGGACCTTAGATCTCTGTCTCCTAAATTACACAAAATACACGTTTCCATTATGACTAGTCGTGGAGAAATGAGGCAATTTACTGGTGATGAGAGGGTGATAAGGCAGCCAGCTACAAAACCCTCTTTGGAACTAGAATGGTAGTATTCGATTTCTTTATCCCTGAAGGACGTCAGCACTGTAATCACTGCATCTGTCATTAAATACACATGAGGTTGTGTGTTGAGTAATTATGACTCTCTGGGCATGCTTTTTAAATTTTTAAATTTTAAAAATTAAGGTACTTTTGTAGTCAGTGCTTATAAACCACATTTTGCTGTCCCACTCTTGGCTCAGGCCATCTGAGCAAAGAAAAGCATTTGAAAGTGAGCCTTGGCCTAAGGCATATGCTGGTTTTATAAAAAGATCCTTGTATCTGTGGCTTTCCTTATATTCAGCATGAAATCCAGATGCCCTGCCTGATTGGGCTCCCACATGCTCATCTCCTGCCACTCCCGGCCTTGATCCCTAGTTCTCTGGTCACACTGGGCTTCTTTCTGTTTCTGGAAAGTGCCTGAGTTCTCCTATCCCTGGATCTTTGCACTTGCCCTTCCTCCTGCCGGCAAAACTCTTCTTCCTCTCCTGCTTCATTCATAAATGTTCTTCACACAGCCGCCAGAGGGCGCTTGTCACAGTCTGAATGGTCCCAGCTGTCTCACAGCCTTCCAAAGGCCTCCATCTCACTGGGAATACAAACCAAGGTGTTTACCCTGACCTCAAAGACCCTCCATAATCTGGCCTCAGTTGCTTCTATGACCTCCTCTTCTTCCCATTCTCTCTTGGTCACACTTAGATTTTTCCACATCCCTCAAATAGGCTGAATATTCTCCCATCTGTAGACCTCTGCCTTTGTTGTACCTTATCTTAATGGTCTTCCCCTAGGTATATGCTCGGCTCCCTCCCTCACTTCCCTCATTACTACCGTACCTTCAGGTTCTAAAACAAGCATTTAGTAGCTGCTCAGTATCTGCCGAATGAATGAATGCACAAGAGCAAACATTACTTGTTCATGGAGCCCTTTTCTGACAGCCCTATTTTTGGAATTACCTGCATTCTAGGACTCCTCACCCTGTTTATTTCCTTGATAGCATGTATCCTACATGTCTGGAGTTTTGTGTCTCCCTTAAAAAAAAGTTAGCTTGTAGGAGCAGGGACCACAACTAACTGCTTCATTGCTGTGTCTTTAGCACTTCATACAATAATGCCACATAATTGGGATTTGATACTTATTTGAAAAAGTCTGAAAGAAAACAAGCCTTTATTTACCAAAATTGGATACACACCTCACTAGGCGGGAACTTGAATATCATGTAAAAGGCAGTGTCGGGGAGGTGGTAAATTTCTTTGTTAATACTCACTAAGGTATAAATATGTAAATTCTGCTGTCCTCCTGACTCTGCATTTGGCAGTGTTTGACCAGAAGTGAATTTCCTGAGTACTTTGTAATTTAACCCCGACAGTTGTTGCTGTGAGACCAGAGATAGGTTCCTTTCTTCTTGTCCTTTCTTGCTTTATGTATCTCACTGCATCTTACATCAGTAAATAGGAGTACAAATACCAAGTTCTTCACTTAGCCCACCTGTTCATCTTCAGTGTGACTTACCTTCCTCCCCAGCAGCAGTCTTGTCAATTGGAAAAGACTGAGGGTAAAATAGTTTTTCCATTCACTTGCTGTGTGACTTTGGGCAAGTTTCTTAACCTCTCTGAATCTCGTCATATATGAAGCAGAATTCTTTAAAACAAACAAACAGAAAAACTCTGGGGACACTTAGTGGCTCAGTAGGTTGAGCATCTGACTTTTGGCTCTGGTCATGATCTCAGGGTCCTGAGATCCAACCTGTGTTGGGCTCCATGCTCAGTATGGAGTATGCTTGAGAGTCTCTTCCTCTCCCTCTGCCCCTCCTCCTGCTCTCCTGTTCTCTTTTTCAAATAAAATAAATAAATCTTAAAAAAAAAAACTCCCTAAGGTTCTCATTAATTCAAGTAATAAGTATTTTATGGAACACCTGTTATGGTCCAGGCATTACCCAAGTGCTAGAGGAAGAGTGATGTATGAGGCAAATAAGATGCCTTTCTTCATGTAGCTTTCGGTCTCTTGTCTCTTTACAGACAGTAAAGTAGGAAGGAGGTAAGAAATTTGGTAAGGTATTTCCAGTGAGTGAGAAGTGTTTTCAAAGAGGAAAAAAACCCCGGAGTGATGGAACAGAAAAGAGGTGTATCCATAGGAGAGAGAGGAACAACTTAAGGTGGAATTAGCAGGGAAGACATCCCTTTGTGCTGAGGCCTAAATGCCGAGAATCAACAGGCATACAAAGATCCCATGGAATACTGTTCCAGCCAAGGGTAATAGTAAGGTGTGGGGGGCAGGGAGTTAACTGAACCTGGGAAAGCAAAACCACAGGTCAAGGGGGACTAACTACTGTACTTCCTGAAAGCCTACGTGAATCAGAAGAGGCCCTGAAGTTTGTCTTTGGCAATTCTGTTTTCATCAATCTGGCAGGTTGATTTGTTCTCCCAGTGAACACTGACTGGTAACTGTATTATGTCTCCTGCTGAATGGTTGTTAATTACCACCAATGTTGTGGATTTTGCAGGCTAAATACCTCTGGTACCCATACATCGTTTTATCCCTGCAAACACGGCTGGCTGTCTGTCGACTCCCGTCCTTCCTTCCTGCATTCCCCCAGCAGCTGCACAATGATGTCTTCCCAAATGCAAATCGGACCCATTGCTCCTTGCTGGCACATTTTTGCTTGGACTCCCAGGACCTTGAGTGGTCCAGAGCCTTTTTTTGTGTGTGTGCCTTATGTACCTTTCTGAGTACTGCTCTTACCGCTGCTTACAGCACCCTGAATGCCTTCCTTTCCTCGGGTGAAGCCTTGCTCTCTCCCTCTCATGCAGTAGCTTTTGCCTGAAATGCCCTTCCTCCACCCAACTTCACCCTCTCTGCTGCTTCCTGACTCACGGTCACTCATCCTTTAAGCCCCAGCCTAAGGCCTCTCCCACGGACTGCGGGCTGCGTTCCCTGTCCACGCCCATCACCCTGTCTAGAGACGTACCTCCCCAGGTGCCCCACAGCCTCTATCTGTATCAGAATGCTTCTCCGTTGTCATTGCTGCCTGTCTAGCCACCCAGCTCGACTGCTAGCTGATGGGAGCAGGCAGTAGGACTCTGAGGTTCCTCTCTAAATCCGCAAGGCCAGACACACTGCATGGCACAGAGCAAGTATACTAGGGAAGCCTTTCTTTTATGTAAAAGGTGCCTTTACATCACATGCCTCTGAAAAAGTGGTAGATTAACTCTCATTACTTGAAGTCTAGTTTCATGATCTACAATCAAAAAGTTGCTTTGATGAGCCCAGTATTTAGAAGTAATAGCAGAGGGACTTCTTTCCTTTTCTTGCTCTTTCCTTCCTTTTTTGAAAAAATTGAGTCCTTTCAAATTCTAAAAATCTCTGCCAATACTGCACCTTTCATTCCATGGGCTTGCTGATGACCAGAGATGCCTCTAACAGTCTCAAACTCCCCTAGCTTCAATTTTATTCTCTAGAATTGATTGTGTTGAATTTCTGCTGTTTGTCATTAATTGAAAGAATATGTCTTCATGATGGGTTAATAAATATGTTTTATTGAAGAAATCCCAGCTGTGCAAATGCAAAATTTGTAGATTTTAAATTTTAAATTGTTGGCCCAAAATGAAGCCTCGAACTCTACCCAAAGTCAAGCTTGCAGACTCAGTAATATGTCCATTAATTTCTTGACATCGCTGTTTGTGTATCTTGCTGGGGCTCCCATAGGCATCTGCTGAGTCCCACCTGAATCAAAGACTAGTTCATAGATCTGCAATTTATCAACTGGGGCGGGGAAGTGGAGAGGCTCCCAACTCTTGTAATATAGATACATGCTTGTTCCTATCCTCCTTGATTCTGAGACTTTTCAACGTTTCTGGACAAGGTTTGAATTCAGATTCCTCTAGCAGGTCATGAACACATTTTGTGCCACTGAATGGTGCTGGATACTCTTCATGAGGAGCTTGTTTTGAGGCTGTGGGCACACACTTAGCTTATCTGGGCTTGACTCATGGGCTGTGTCAACGTTCTGGCTCCAGGTAGCATGCCAGGTAACAGTTTTAAACCTAGATGACTTGGAAAGAAAACGGAGTTGACTCATGGGATTAGGGCCAGTGCTGTGATGCAAGCCGTCTGCGCACACTGTTTCTATTCCTATAATTCTTTTCCTCCTCTCGACTTCATCCCCCACCCCTCCTTTCTGGCAAGGTTTATCTCCAGAAGGCTGAGGAAGATGAAGTTAAGCTGCCTCACTTTATTTAATCAAGAATTGTCAGCCCTGCTTGTTTAGAAGCATTGGATGAGGCGTCTGAATTTTAAATGAAGTGGCCGAGCGAGATTGTGCTCCATTTTGTGTTTCATCTACAGCCTAGAAGCCCAGAGCTCTCTTGGCCTGTACACCACCAGCATCCCCAACAAAACTGAGCCCCAGCTCCATTCCTGGGACAGTGTAGGTGGAAACCACAAGGGCTCCTGGGAATGCCCAGCCCCTTCAACTGAGGAGGAGATAGATCCCAATAAAATCGATGTGACCAAGGCCAGGCTGGGCATATGAAAGAGCCAGGCAGTGCCCAGGAAGAGACCCTTGTCATGTTGGAATGTAGATGTCAAAAAAGCAAATGCTTCCCCTTTCAACAGATATCTCAGTTTGGCAGCATCTTTTCAAGGACAATCCCACTTTGCTTTGTTTACTGTTTGTTACTTCCCTTGTGTTTTACCTGAACATCCTTGTCAATGCTGCACACTCACCAAACTGCTATATGGCAAAAGCATCATTGAAAGAAAACTAGGCGCCATTTTCCCCCTCTAAGTAGCCTCTCCGTATTCCTGAAAGGGACCTCCTCCTCTTCCCTTCCTCTCCCATGTTGGCTCCTTGTCCAGGTGTTGATGCTGAAGCCTATTGAATGCTGACTTCCAAGCCCTCACCTCTCTAATTTCACTTATTTCTAAAATATAAAGACCTATTATTATTAACTTTTTATCACGGAGCTAAAGTTTAGTTTTTGCATGTGAATAGGCCACTATTCTCCTTCCTGTATTAGAAACTGCCTTTTAAAGCTCTTGTGTTCTATTAAAATAACAATATCAAATTATGTAAATGTGCTAATTGCTTTATTGAAATTAATACCCTTATTTAGCAAGTTAAATCTTGCAAAATGGCCATTTTTATTAAAAATTATGAAGTGTGCTGCCTGTTTAAAGGCTAATGTAATTGGGTGAACCCAACAACTGGGAAATGTCAATTAATGGGAGATTGTTAAATAATATTGTTTAAACAATCCATTTTCTCCTGTAGATTGGAATATGGTCCTGGTAAAGTAATAATGACTGTCTAAGGCCTAAGGGAAGGTTTATGAGTATTTTCTTCTGCCCTGTTATTGAATCTGTCGTATTTTCTTTTCGGTTTGTCAAAACTAGGTTCTGTTTAGTAATAGAAATTTCAATTTAGCAGTTTATTGGAAATTACACTCAAAATATTTCTCCTCTATGAAGGTCATCAGGGCTTCTCTACTCCCTGTGGGCACCTGTAGAAATATTTGAAGATATTTCATCCCCCCCCCCCTTTTTGAGATAGTTTTCCTTTTAGAAAAGGATTTTGAGATTATAAAGACCTCTCTTTGCTCTTGAAGCATTGCATTCTCTCAGGAAGATAGGAAATAGTCCTATCATGGGTCTTAATTTCTTAGCTTCTCTACCATTGGAAATAACTCTATGAAACAACCTAAAAATCCATTGTCTTCTCAATAGCCTTCAACTGGAACTGCTCGTGGCTCTCTTCTTGCAGAGTCAATTTATGAAAATATCTTGTGGTTTCCAAATAGTTGTAGGGAAGGGAATTTTTGGTCACTTATGTAATTTACAGAATTGAGGTCAACTGAGGATGTTAGGATAGTTCTGACTGGGGCTGTGAAGACAAAGGTAAGAGTAATACTCTCGATCTCTAAGCTCATTTCTTATCGCATATTGTTTATGAGGCATTGGCTTTGAAAACCAGAAGAGAGCCTCACATTTCAGAGTTTCTCTGTAAACACCTGTTCTTACTGTCATCCAACAAATTTAAAGTAATCGTTGTAGGTGGTGGATTATGTATAAATTTCTAGGACATTTTGTGATGATGAGATAAAGTGTTTCTTTATTATATGATAGGACACAGCTCTCCACTCCCCTTCCCACCCCACTCCCCTGTCAACCTGGGACCAAACCATCAGAGAGTTTAATCTATTTAAATTTTCTTTGTTGATGTTGGTATGTTTTCAGTTGGTTCCATGGACTTCTATGACCAATACTAGAAGTACTGATTTTATCAATCCAATTGTTGGTGAACAAAAGCTGATTTTTTTTTTATTTGCTTGAACCAAAAATTAACATAATAAACTCTATCTTAACAGACTGAACTCCCATTTTCCCCCTGAGGAATTGAGCAAACTGGCAGTTGCATTTATCCTCTACTAAATGTATGCAACATGAACTGCAGAATAATAAGCATACCAATACACTTGGATTCTTAACAGTTTCAAGAGAAAGCTTCTCACAGGAAAATTGTCTGCTAAGTTACAAGATATTCCACACACTGTTGATATACAGTCTGGTGACCATTTAGTTTCACTTTGATTTCTACATCCTTTCAAGGATTCTTTTGACAGAAATACCCATAGTTCCAACAACCAAAGACCACGTGCATGCAGTTAATTGTCTTACTGGAAGGTGCAAATAATCTTTTACTTCTGATAGCAGAATTCCAGATGAAAATCCAATGCCAGTTGCCTAAAATGGGTTTTTATCCTCGACTTTTTTTTTTTTTTTGCCAGTTCTATTGGGAAGAGCTCATTTTTTAGCTCTATCAATAGAATTTTGTGCAAAATGAAAGATGTTTGCCTCTGTTAGTTTCATGCGTTCCATGGAGCTGAAATTTGCTGGCACCTGCTGAGTGAGATTTTTCTGGTTTGTGCGCTAACATTTTTTTTTCTAGTGCATGATCATCTATCCAGATTTTTGAGATCTACAGCAGGTTAGTCTTTGATCTTGAACTTACCCTGAACTTCCTAATGGTTGAACCAGGTCAGATTGGGGTAAATCTCAGCCCTCTAGACCTTCAGAAAGTAATCCCATTGGTAGCTTAATTTTCTTCGTAACAAAAACATTTTTTTAATTTTAACTTTTATTTGAAGGTAGGTTATTTTGCTTCCACCTTTCTAGAATGTTTGGTATAATTGAATCTTTTTTCATGGACTCTGGGTGGTCGGTAAAGTATCCATCTCTCAGAGCTTTTTTGAGATAGGGCTATTTTCTTGTCTCCTAAGTGGTCCCAAACTACTGCTTTTGAACCCTTTTGTCTTTTTTTTTTTTTTAATTTTATATAATGTTGCTTTCTCATTTGTTGCTTTCATGGTATTATCTTGTCACAATGCCTAGTGAATAGTAGGTGCTCATTAAATATTCAATGAATAATGATTGTCACTTTTTCTATTGTAGCACATCTGGTTCCATACATATGGTTATATTTCTTCTTTTTTCTAATCTATTTGTAATTTGTTCAGGTTTTAAGAAATCTAATAGCCATATATATGACAAATTGGTGTACAAGTTAAGATTTAACAGTGTGTGAATAAGGACTTAACTCACCTGAGGAATAAAAAGTTGTCAAGGGCTTGAACTTTATGGCATCTGTTTTGACTGCTGAGAGGTCACTTTGAAAGTGCTTCCTGATGTGGAACTGAGCTCTGAATCCACAGAATTGTGAGGTAGTTGAATTCCGGATAGGTGAGGTATTTTGTATTTAGCTTTCCTTCAGATGGTCATTACTAGCACCTAGGAGGACTGCCAGAGCATGATATATAAAAATCACTAGGCCATTACGGTGTTTGTGCTTATTTTAATTAGGTTTCTTCTAGGTTTTCTTTTTAAGCTGTCCAGGGAGAAATGTGTCCCCTGTGAATGTAATGTCTATTATGTAAAACTTAAGTGCTCTGAGGGTTTGGAAAGTGTAAAATTTACACTTAGGGCCCTGTTTGGTCAATGTGATGAGATTTAAGATCAAATAGAGAGGGGAGAAAGAACCGAATGCATTATTTTTAAGACTTAAAAAGATAATTTTTTTTCTTGCTGCCAAATGATTGACAGTTTGCTTTTTTGAATTTCAGCTGAGCTTTTAGAGTTTGCCGGTCAGATCCACTTCTGCCACTTATTGTGTCCCGGCTGGAAGTGTTGGGAGGACAAGAAAATTTCTCATTAGTGACATGTAGTGACACTTCAGTTTATTGTGCAGGGACGATTTTCTGACAGAGATAGATGATCTGGTTCAGGTTTCCAAGAAAATGTTATTCCATCATGGAATGGAGAAGTTCTGAACCAATCTTTCCGGTCTACAAACAGACTGTAGGTGCGCCGTGACTGACAAACTGATATTGAAACGTGGAGCCTTGAAACTGAAGATGCTTCCTTGTTCATTTTGGGATGTGAAGGTTATAGGTGTCTGAACACATGAACAACACCATGTCCTCACGTTTCACCATGTAGTGAAACGTGTAGGCTACATAGTCCTGAGTGCAACCCTCTTCATTCCTTTGCATTTTTTTGACGCTGAATTCTTCTTTTCCTAGCAAAAAGTACTTTTCTGGAGCAGACAGGGCAAAATAATTTTCTCTGTACTCTTTAACACCAGCATCTTTTCAGATTGATTCCTCAAATTGGTGTGCAGGAGTCCGAGAAAGGCATATTCCTAAGCATTTAGGAACATCTCTTGGTTACCCCCTAACCCTCAGGAGCAGGCAAATCTCCTCACTCCCTTGCCAGCAGTGCCCAGTTTCTGTTTGGAAATAAAAGTCAGGAAGGGAAGATTTAGGCTAAGCCAGTCAGTTGATTCCAGCCTTCCTGCCGCATGGTCATGTGACCTAAGCTGGACCAATCAGAAATATTCTTAGGGCTTCGAACTCTAACTCTTGAGATGTAGCAGCTCAGAGTGGGAGTCCACGGGGTATAAAGGTATGAGAACAGAAACTGTTGCTGCCAGTTTTAGCTGCTAAGAGAGAAGCCAGCCTGAAAATGAAGGGAGCCCTCAAAAAGGGTAGAGCTAAAAGAATCTCAAAAGAAGTGTAAGCCAAGTTCTAAGCCTTTGAATTAAATCATCCCTGAAGCCTGCCGTATTTCCAGACTTTCCGGTATTATAACCCAGTATTTTGCCCTTATTATTCAAGATCACTAAGTTGAATTTCCCATTGCTTGCAATCAAAAGATACTAAGTGGTAAAGCTACACAAGTGGCCTTTTTTTTTTTTTTTTTAACCACTTGGTGCTATTATAAAACTGCAAACCGTACAAATGAAGTGTAAGGTCAAGATGGTTAGTTCTGATAGAATCTCTAGTCAACACTGTGCTGGTAAATGGTTAACAGCCTCTGGGGGCGAGAGTGGGGGCTGGTGTGTAGCCTTTGAGGATTTGATTTTCAGGGTGTAAACATTCTCACCATGGCCAATGTCAAGCTATAAATGTGATGCTGAATGTGGAATTTGGAAGAGATACTAACAACTGAATCTCACAAGCCTGTAATAGTAACAGCATACCACTACCTCTATCCAGAAGCTGCTGTTTTTCATGTAAGAAAACTAGGATCCAGAGGAATCCAGAGGCTTTCCTGAAATGACACGGAGAAAGACCTAAGTCAAAATGCCTGTCCCCTGATTTCCGACGTCTCGTTCTTAATAAGCTGATGATCTGGTTGGTATATGTTTAAACATGTAGCTGCTAATGCAAGCACATGTATTCCTTCTAAACAGAAGGACCCCTGGTTGTCTGCTGAAGACCAGAAAACTATCTACATGTACACAAAGTTAATATTTCAGACTTTGCTGTCCATTTGATGAAGAAGAATCCCATGTTTCGTAATGGAAGTGCCTGCCACTCAATTTACATGATCTCAACAGAACGGGCAAGGGAAGAATTCCTCTTTCCATTTTATACATGAGGAAATGAAGGTTCAGAGAGGTAGAAACTTGTCCAAGATCACATCTCATAAGTAGTAAGGAGCAGAGTGGGAACTTGACCCCAGGTTGGTCTGACTTCAAACATCATTTAGACCACCGCACACTGGGTATGTTGTTCTGGAGAGATCATGTTTCCACTACGTGCTCATAGGCTTTGGGGATTTTCTGTAACTTAGGAAACACTTGTAGGGAACAAATTACAATACCAAACAAAAATACAGATGGAAGCAAGGGTTTGAACAGGGCATGAACAGCATTCATGGCCCCTTTGGGGTTCCGGTCATAGTTCTTAATTTCCTTATCATGCAACCAATCACGTCATCTTTGAGATTTGGTAGAGCTAACGCATGAGGACTCACGAGAAGACTCATGTCTTGTCTCAAAGACCTTTCTATAAAATGGAATGAGAAATATTCGCTCACTTCTAGAAATAAATGGGAGCAATTGGTAGGTAGTTAAAATGTAAAAAGCAGAAGGATTGCTTATGATAGATGTCAATGATTATAGTTAAGAATGAGGCTGGTTAAGGAAAAGAATGCTCTGTTTGATCATCTCATCCTTCTCATATTAAACAGATACCGTTCATATGACTTCCGTGGCTTTTCAGTGTGCTCTGCCTGCATTATTCGCAGTGACTCTGCAGCTTTCAATAATGTGGTATGAATTATTTAAGTGGGATGATTAGCATAATCTGTACTGCACCCTTAAGAATACGGGGGCAATTAAACACTGAGCTTGACCTACTGCTCTCTTTTGTAGGGCAGAGAAGGATCCACACAGCAGAGGTGATTGCAAAAATCAATTCTGTTCATTCTCCCTTTCTCTCCTCCTCTCCCTCCCTCCCTTCAGCTCTTTCTCCACATTGCACACACCCAATTTTTATCCTTCAAAACTGGTGGAAGACTGATTAACTTTGTTTCAGTCTTCATGGCATTTAGACACTCTGAATGAAAATTGAAAATGCTAGTCAGATAGTGTCTCCAAGTATCTAAGCATCTGGGTGTTTAGTGTGGTATAGACAAATTAACCGAGTATATCCACTGTGCCTCTAGCTCTTCCTGGAGTCCTGTAAAGACAACAAATGGCTATAGGTAAGGAAAAAAATAACAGAAAACAATTAGTTCTCCTACAATCGTACTGTGGAACGTTAGGCAGCTGTATCCGAGGTGATTGAAAAACTGGGGTCCAGTTTGCTATAATATTTATACGAATTCTTACCCACTCATTCTGTGTTGGATTCTCAAAATGTACAACTAAACAAATTACATGGGGCACCCAAGGCCATTTCAGTATTTCCTCAAAAAGCTGAATAGAAGTAGTACCCTTCTTGGTACAGACTAACATACCAAATTTCTCTTGGTTAGAAAATGAATACTGAATGAATGCAGTTTGGGGAACAAAACCTTTTATAGGTAGAAATACTTTGGAGATTTTTTTTTCAAAGGAGAGTTGGGCTTCATGTGGGAACTTATGACCAAGAAATTTCCATGAGCCGTCCCTAATAGTTCATCAGTTATTCTCCAGGTACCTAAGTAAGGGCCATGCAGTGGTGAGCTGGAGACTGCACTCACGGTGCTTCTATCTAGTGGGGAAGGACAGAAAAAAATAAATTGATATATAAATTAGATGAATGCTAGGAAACGAACTTGGAAATAACCACTTCTGCTTCTAACCAAAAGGCATTTGAACACAGAAGAGCCATCTACCTACAGTCTGTGATTTTTATAGGAACCAAGAATGCAATGTATCTATAGGTAGCAAAAAAAAAAATGTGTTTTATCAAACCAGTTTACAAATCCTCGATCACTTATTTCTTTGAGTTAAAATGTTTAAGGTCTCAGGAAAAGATGCTATCTGCTCAGAGAACACGTCAAGTCAGGACGAAACCTTTAGAATTTTGCTCGAGTCTGTTGGTTTAGCAGCCAGTCACCTAGAACCTCTGTAGATCCAGGGCCCGGGACAGAACCCCTGAAGCTGTGATACAGGAGGGCCTTAGGGGAGGAAGGAGCCCCGAAATGTACCCTGCCAAGTGAGGCCACCCCAGAGGGCTCCTGAGGAGTGGTGTTGAAATCTGAAGGCCTTGAGGCTGAAAGAATTGGCAAAAGGAAGGAGGAGGTCCTGGAGGGTGGGGGGAGACGGAGTGGCCCCACTACGGAACTCCAGTGAGGAGGCCTGCCTTCCCCAGCCACAGACAACCAGGGCCGGGTAAACCGCCGCTGGCCCCGGCTGCAGAGAAGCTCCCCGTCTCCCTGCCGCACGGTAGCGAAAGTGAAGCCGAGTTTATGAGATTTGCCTAAGGCCACAGAATCCATCCGTGTCACACGGGGGATTAAGATTCAAATCTTTCTGCCTTCCAGAAAGACAACTCCTGTCGCTCCCAATCATGTCCTATTTTTAAGTTCATTAGTTAACCTCTGGGTACTTAGCCAGTACGTCAAAGCATTTTTAAATGGACAAGTCTAAAGTGATCGTCCTCTCAGTGCCCGCCGCCTCCCTGAGCCCCTGCAAAGCCCCTGTGCTTCCTACAGAGGCAGGTGGCTCATCAACAAGTTTCCCTGGGAGGTGGGAAGCCTCTCTCCTCTGATCAGAACATGCCTGTCACAGAGCGCCCGCGGCTACTGAACAGTGCTTGCTCGAAAGGGCCGCTGCCCTGGCCCGGGAGTCCAAAAATCTGTCTTTTGGCAGAGGCTTAACTATTTGGCTGCCACTTCGGAAGGTCCATGCTGGTACCTCCCAGGAAGAGAGAACCCAGCTGGGAAGCTGCCAGTTGCAGGCAGTCTTCTCCTTCATTTCAACTCAACAAATATTTAATGTGTTCCTGCTGAGGGGTCCGGTCCTATGGAGTCTGCAGGCCTCTGGGGGTCTCCACTCATGGTAGGGAGTCCAGACACAAAAGCGGGAGGCAGCCAGATGTTGCATGGAGGCTCCACGTAATGAAGAACTCAGCAGTCAGGGCTGCGGGAATTAAGGATTGTTCAGGCCTCTTGATGTAGCATGGCTCTTGCAAAAAAAGACCACTGGCAGCAGTGAGCAGAGACCCAAAGAAAGTGTCCCTACCCTGTCAGGGTTCTCTCTATCCCTTAAAGACACAAGCAAAGTATAAGACAACATTGGACTTCAGCTGAAGGGAGACCTCCTAAGAAGATGAGGACCCCTCTGATGCATGAGATTCTTTTCCAGATAGTCTCATGGGGGCACTAAGCTGATCCAGATCCCCCTGGGGTCTGGGGGGAAGCCGAGGGAGGCCCCAGCAGTCCTGGAGGCTATTAGTAAGTCCTTCCATTCGGAACTCTTGGCTTCCATTTGCTTCTTGCTCGCTCGGGTCCTTGCATGATTTTGCTGATGCTTTTCAGCATCTGTGAGCACCTCTAGGATGCCTGGCTCTCCAGTCCGGGCTTGGGGGGTGGGGCGGTGGGGGGCAGTGCATGCCAAACTGAGAAGGCTGGTTGTTGTGCGTGACTGCTCACGGTCTGGCCGTACAGCAGCATGGTTGAAGTTTCTGGCTCTGTGAAATCCTAATGGTGCGTATAATAAAGTAGGATCAGGAGTTAGGAGAACGCAAAGCTGTATGTTGGGTTTGAGTTTATGTTGTGTCAGGCTGGCTTCTTCACACTTTGGATATGCTCTTGTTTCCTAGAAGAGACTTCCTGAGCTAGATGACTGGCTTTTTAGAAGACATGTCCCAACTCTAAATAACCATTAGGAACATAACTTGCCAGGTGTCTTTCCCCCCTTATAAAACGACAATTCCCACGAAGGCACTGAAAACATGTGCATTCTTTCTCATTGTGTCTTGAACAGACTTGCATGAACTAAGTCCTCAATAAATAGCTGTTAAAGGGATTATATTAGTTTGCTAGTACTGCGTAACAAAATGCCACAGGCGAGGTGGCTTCAGCAACAAAAATTTATCACAATTCTGAAGGCTGAAAGTCCAAGATCAAGGTGTTGGCAGGTTTGGTGTCTCCTGAGGCCTTTGTCCTTGGCTTGTGGATGGCTGCCTTATCACTATGTCCTCAACATGGCCTTTTCCTCTGTGTGCCCATCTCTGGTGTGTGTGTGTGTGTGTGTGTGTGTGTCATACTAAATTTTCTCATAAGGACGCCCGTAAGATTGGATTAGGGCCCACCCTAATGGCCTCATTTTAACTTAATCACCTCTTTAAGGGCCCTATTTCCAATTACAGTCACATCCTATGGTAGTGGAGGTTAGAGATACTAGAGCTTCAACAGAGAAATTTGAGGAAGACCCAATTCAGATAGCAGGGACGAATGCCATAAACAGGATGAAGTATATCACAGAAAATTAGTTCATGTTAAAGTGGGGAAACTGGAGAATAATGTCTATAGATACTACATTAAAATGCGTTGTTATTCCCTGTGATAATCCCACTCTCCCTTGCATGTTTCCTTGAATAGAAAGAGAACATGGTGTTACAGCCAGCAGGACAGGAGTGGGGCTAGCTGGGCTAGCTCAGAGATTATCTCTGTAACTTGGGACCGGTCTTTCTATTTCTGGGCCCCAGTTCTTTAACAAGGAGGTTGGAATCATTGAGTCCCTCTGTGATTCCGTAGAAAGCAGACCAGAATGGAAAGACTCCTTCTGGCTATTCTGTTGGGCTAAGGGCAAAACCTTCAGTGGTTCTCTTTCTCAAAGGCTTGTGGAGAGAAAGCAGGAACCCAAAGTCTACCTTGTTTTTCCCTTGATGGGATTCCAGTTTCGTGCAAGTCAGAGTCTTGGAGAAGCAGAAGTCTCTGCGTCAGGATGGGTCCTAAATCGCAGCTTTGAAGTAACTTTAAGCAACCTCCTAAATAGGAAGAAGCCTGCAAATGTTCCGGGTGTCTATCTCTGCGACTGGGAATAGCTCTTTGCTGCCTTCCATCCGTTACTTCCTGTGTTGGTGATGCTTGCCTTTGACGGATACAGTGGTCGAGGCAGCAGGAAAGGCCTTAGTTCAGCAACCATAGTTGTTAAACTTTAGTCCCCCTGCCAACCCTGCCCCAAAGCTTGGAGTCAGTAATTGGTACAACAACATGAAGGATTGCTTTCCACCCTGTTCCCCTGATGCTTCCTGTGCTTTTCTTTTTCGAGTGCTTAATTGGGACATTATCTCGACCCAAATGACAAACTAGAAACACGTGGAATGTTCTCCCTACCTCCAGTGTAGCCCCAGGCAAACCGCAGTAAGTAATTTCTTGTCACCCTCTCCTACCCTTGTCTCCTGGGAACAGGTGTTCCTCTGTGTCAGAACTTGCAAGGATGCTACTGAGAGTACAGTCCCGGGACAATTAACAGATACAAGGGTCCTAAAGCCTTTCATTAGTGAGGCGTGCTAGTCTAGAAGCCTGCCGTCTTGCTCACCGTACTCTATGGGCAGGGTCGTAGCTGCCTTTGTTTGGATTTGCAGATGTTCTCCCATTTTCATCTTCCTAAGAAATCACCTCTCGGAATCAACAATGACTTTCCAAGTCCATATCTTTGCCTTTCCAGTTGGTGCCTTCTCTTCATTTAGTCAGTCACACAGGGCTACAGAAATAGGGATGCAGAAACGTTTGCAAATAATCATGATTTCAGAAATTCAGGGCCATGTGCATTTCAGTCTAAGACAGTAGCTTCTGAAATAGGCTGAATGGAGCTTGAGGAATCTTGCACACCCCCACCTGAGAGAAGGCCTCTCCTGCCTGCTCTTGGATTGTGCAGTCAATTGACATTTTGTTGACTCTACTTCCCTTCAATCTCCCTTTCTATATAACTTCAACTCTCTTTCTGCTAGGATTTCCCGTTTCTAGTCCCCGTGGCTTTATATCTCAGCTCAGCCAATCTTTGAGAAACAATGTCATGTATTTCTCTTATTTCTTTTCCAGTCCATGTCCTACTTGATCCCTATCTTACCTGTGCAAACACAATTGGGATACTGCCATGATAAGAACCACCCTTTAGTCTCCATTACTGGGCCTAGGGATTCACAAAAGGTACCCGACAGAGTTCAAACAGAAGTTGATTCTGTGTCCTTATCCTTAATCTTGGAGAAAAAAAGCACAATCTTGATTTTTCTCCTAGTGAGAAAAAGCATCCCTAACCTGTTTCTTAATTCCCTCTTGATGATGTCTCCTTCCACCGCCACACTCTGACCTCATTAACCCCCTTCACCTCCTTCACCTCCCCCACCCTCTGGGCACCAGCCACACAGCCTCCTTTAGACCCTGCAGACGTGCCAAGCTCTTTCCCATCTCAAAACCTTGGCATCTGTTTCTTCTTTCTGGCACACTCCTTCCCAGTGGCTGTGGTGCATCATCCTCAGCAATCTGAGAAGCTCAACATGAGCTTCCCTCCTTGAAGAAATCGTCCCTGGCCACCCCAGGTGCAATCATGTCACCATCTCCACCCTGTCCCTCTCTTTTTCATTGTCATATTCTACTTTCTTCTTAACTTTCTTACTATCAAAGGTAAGAGCCATGTATGTTAGGATTTGCTGTCATGGCCTCTTTTTTTTTTTTTTTTTCTCCTCCAGCTTCTTTACCTGTACCTGTCACAGATGAGATACTCAACAAGTATTTGTTGAATTAATAGATTTAGAAGAGGAGTGTAAGGAAGGATGGACTGGAGGGGAAAACACATTAACGGTCTGTAAAAGGGAATCTGAAGAAATTGCCTTGTTCCTTGAGGGGTTAGCACTGAAGTTTGTAGTTCTTCAGAAGTGGCCAATCATGACCCGTTTCTGAGAGGTGGCCAACCTGTTTCCGACAGCCCGGCCATACAGGGAACGCCCAGTGAGGCCTGCCACCTGATCACAGCATCTTCTCTCCTCTCTAGGTTCTATCACCTCAGATTCAACCTACTGAAAACATTATCCTTACTTCTGGCCCAGCAGCTCCATTTACCTTCTCAACTACCTTTGCATTGCCTCTCACTGCCCATCTTCTCATCTCCCCAGAAGAAAAAGAAACCAGATCTCATTGACACTTCGCCATCTTTTGTCCCTCATTCTCAATAGATCAGAAAGGTGTTGTGTTACTTTAAGCAGTCATTTATTCATTTAGCACCTAAAATTATTCCTAGCAACTGTGCTGAGCCTATAAACAAACAGGACCCCCCCCTCCTCGGGTCCCCCTGGAATGTAGTCTCCCTTTTGTGTTTTAATTGGATGAGAAAAAAGTGAAGGAGTGCCACTCTCTGGGGCCAGGCCCTCTTCACGTGGAGCTCCCCTTTCTTCAGCGACAATGTCTGAGCCATATCTTGCATATTGTTGCCAAACTCATCATCCGAAACAGCAATCAATTGTTCTCCCGCCTCTTCAGGAACCTGAACTAACTCCACTGGGGATCTAGAGTTTTCTTATGCTGAGCTTTTGAAACTTCTCTAGTAATCTATCGCTCTAATTTATTCCTATGTTTCTCTAAGAATTCTTTCTCAGCTAAGGTATTCGCTTGACTGTGCCTTTAAACTGTTCTTGTTCCTATAATACCTGGCATAGAATTTAGATTTGGATGAAACCTTAAAAATTATTTGGCCCAACTATTTCATAGTATTGAAAAGAAAATGAGGGGCATCTGGGTGGCTCAGATGGTTAAGCATCTGCCTTCAGCTCAGGTCATGGTCCCAGGGTCCTTGGATCGAGCCCCGCATTGGGCTCCCTGCTCCGCGGGACGCCTACTTCTCCCTCTCCCCCTGCTTGTGTTCCCTCTCTCGCTGTGTCACTCTCTGTCAAATAAAAGCTTTAAAAAAAAAAAAAAAAAAGAGTTCCCTGGCTTAAAGTCAGAAAGCTAGTCATATAAAAATGACTCCCTGACTTCGAAGGCGCTCTACCCAGCACACTTCCACTTGGGCTTGCGAGGTGTGTCCACGTGGCTAGTGTGTTAGCAGCGACTACCAGAGCCCAAATAAAATTTCCAGTGCAGGTGGGGACTGAAAACGGAGGTTTTCTCCAGGGACCTGGGGAAAGAGGACCTCTGTAAGAAAGGGGAAAAGAGGAAGTAAGGTAAAGAGAGTCATGCTGGCAGATTTGAGTACCTTTGTTCTCCTGCTCATCCACATTTGCCGTGTGGCTCGTCAGAATAGGACACGCATTCTGAGCCACCAAATCATTAGCAATCCATATCCTTGAGCTCATCTCAACACTGAAGGAAAAAACACAAACTGCACGCATGGTCGCTTTTCTCTTTCAGTACGGGGCCTGGGTGTATGCTTACTGGGGAGATAGCTGAGACCAGAGTTTTAAAGTCCAATAATTGTTGACTAATGGTGTCTCAGTGGTAGTTCCAATATGCCAGTTAATGTTTCATGTCTCCTTACATGAAACGTGGTCAAAAAGCTTTAAAGCTACTGGGCCCCTACCACTTGCAGAAGAAAACCTGGAGACCCAGGGCCTCAGAAAGCAAGGCAGTGTGAGCACATTGACTGGCCGGGCAAGACTTTGTTTAATAAGACAAGGAAGAGGCACCGTCCTCAAAATGCACTGTGTTGCACAGACCGTGATTCATAAATGGTGTGTAAGGTAACTATCTGGACTGACAAAAAGGCCAGCAAAAAATAAGTAAAAGAAAGCAGGCTTTTCTTTTTCTCCTCTGTGTTTGAAACCTTCCCGTTAAGAGAACACAATATGCAACTGCAAACAGGGATCAGCCTCATTAAGGAGAAAGAAAATTGTTTGAAATAAACCTCAAAGAGAAAGAAAAAAAGCTGTCATTTTCTTTTAGGACACTATTATGTTCTTATTGACAAGACAAAAGAGTAATAAAGTTAAATTAGAGCAACAATAAGCTTGATAGTTGGGTTGGAGGAAAATAGAACCACCTTTGCTATTAAAGAAAAAAAAAGAAAAAGTGGATGTTTTAATCAGCCTCTCCTGAAGCCATGACGGCTGACCTTACCCCTCATTGAGAGCATTCTTGAGTCTGTTCCAGGGGCAAAATTCTTACCTCACTGATACAAGCTAGGAATTTTAAAACTAGAGGGGAGCTTGAATAATCATTATGTTGGAATATCTTATAATGGGAAGAAGTGATGTCTAAAGCACTTCGGTGACTTGCCCAGGCTCACCTAGCTTTTGAATTTCAAGGTTACGTTCTAGAAAACAGCAGGAACTGAAACTTCCTGTCTCCGGACCTAGAATGTGTTTAGTCAGTCCTAGTGGGAAGCATCATGCTGAAAAGAAATTCACGGACATTATTTTGGAATCAATCCAGAAGTGTAGTTGGGGATTCTGAGTATATCTGTGAAGTTCTTGAGAATTGAGGGTCCCAAGGGGTCTGTTTCTTCCTTATCCGGCTGAGGTATTGGGCTCCCTCTTTCCTCCCTGCCGTACCTTAGCAATAGTCAACACCGTCTACTTCTTAGCTCTCCTGGTTGGGTCAGAAGAAATGCCTCTCTGTCCCCTTTTCTGAAAAGAATGAAGCAAGACGACCCTGCTAGCCATGAGCAAGCTCTGAGACACTCCAGCTCTCCAGCAGCGAGAGAGGCCAGACACCTTGGAAGTGACAAGCTCTCCCTTGTAATACGAGGGACAGAAAAAGAAGATGCAATAATTTAAGTACTTTGGGCCGTTTTCCTCTCCTACTTCCCTCCCCGAGAAGTCTGGATACCTTTTTATTTGGAAAGGTGCATTGTGACATTTTCTATCATTCCCTCCACCTATTAATAGCTCTGGCTGCCCCAGGTGCTCATTTTCAAGACGCCCTCGGAGAAGGGGGACTTCTGGCAGCCGCTCTGCAGCTGACAGCTTTGGGGAAATGGCAGGTTTTAATTGATGTATTGTGGGCACCGTGCTTTCTCTATCTCTCTCTTTAGAAAAATGTGATGGGTTTAGTAGCCTCCTAGGACCTATAGATTTTAATATGTCAATTATTCCCCTGTTATTGGAACTAGTGTGTTTGTGGCTGACTGATGGTCTTCCAGGTACCTTTTTGTCTCTGGGTGACACTGGGCACCAGTGTCAACATCACCTGTCTCTCTTTGAGTAACCTTTCTAGACAGGAAAGAGCCAGCAAGCCCTGTAAAGATCCTCATCAGGACAGCAAGTTCCACAAATACTTCTCACATGTGCTGCCTGCCATTGGTTAATAATTACAGTGAAATGAGATTGGAAAGCAAGGCTAGAGAGCAGGAATGTGAAGTACCCCAATTTCCCATTCCAGCAGGTCTCTGGCTCCCACTCAGGGAGACGACAGTCCCCAGGCCAGCACTTCCATGGGCATCGGCTGCAGGAGCCATCCCCAGTGATCCTGGCTTGTGGCCAGCTCTGTGAAGTCATCAGGGTATTGCCCCAGAGTCTCAGAGGAGGCCGGCTCTGCCACCATTCTGCCCAGTGAAGCCACCACCTCCATGTCCACTTCTGTGCAGAGTTCCGTCTTAAGCCTGAGACTCTTCTCCCCATTCAAAGTTTGTGTGTGTGTGTGTGTGTGTGTGTGCGCGCGCACGCGCATATGCATACATGTGTGTTGCAGGGGGGGAGGCAGGGGCCTGTGTTGCGGTTGCTTACTTCCTCAGTTTCCCTCAGCATTCTAATAGACCTTAAAAAAAACTGCTTCATTGAGATATAGCTCACATACCATAGAAATCATCCATGAAAAGTCTGCAGCCTGACTTTTCATTAAATACATGGAGTTCTACGTCTATCAACATCCTCCATGTTTAGAACATTTCCATCATCCAGAAGTGCCCTACTGTCCCTTTGCTCTTAATCTCTGCCCCACTCCTAGCTCTAAGCGACCACTGATCAATCTACTTTTTATCTCTAGAAGCGTACCTTTTCTGGGCATTTCTTACCAGTGGAATTAGATAATATGTAGTATGATTTTAAAGTTCATCCATTTTGTACATGTATCAGTAATTCATTCCTTTTTATTGCTGAAGAGTACTCCATCGACATGGATATACCACATTTACTTTATCTACCAAGTGATGGATGTCTGGATTTTTTCCAGTTTGGGGTTATTATGATCTTACGAACATTCACATAACTTTCTTTGCATGGTCATATGTTTCTAAGTTCTGAACTGCCACCTAATAGGTGCTAACATGCCCTCCCAAATTATGCTAATCCCTTTCAACGCATTATTTTGAGACTTTACAACTGTTGAGACTGGAATTTTAATTGGAAAAACAAGGCTTTTGAAGAAACAACTCATTTGAAGAAATGTTTCTGGGGCCAACATTCAAGCCCAGGGTCTTTGCCCTATGCCAGGTAGTCTCACTAACAGAAAAGCAGGCTTTTGTGCTCCATTGCCCTCCCCGCTCCAGCCATAACAAAAGTCCCCGGTATGGCCACTTTAAATGGATTTGAGGTTTGCTAATCTGCCCTAGGATTACTTTCATGTAGAGATATTCTCTTCTAAATTACAGCAGCCCCAGAGGTCACTTGTGACCCAATTTTCACATTGATACATAGGTCAGTGCAAATGTATTAATTATCTGCTTTATGCTTAGCACCGGGGTAGGTACTGTAAGGATGCAAACAACCATGGTCCCCTGAGGGCAGTACAGTGGAAAGACAAGACACACACACACACACACACACACACACGTGTCTAAATAACGTAGCACCGGCTACAAATGTCCTGAGAGCTTTGCTTATTTAAAAACATGTGCTAATACCCGGACCACTTACAATGCACATGGCACCTGCCTATTTCCTTTTTGAGTTATGTGGACACTGTGGAGCTAAATTACTAATATAGAGAGCCGGCCTCTACACGATTAAGGAGCTACCGAGAAGATAGTCTGTGGAAACATAAAGATGTTAACATCATTTAAGGCAGTTTATTTTTCATGTTTTCCAGGTGGTAACTGGGTAATCTAGTTTTCTCCAGAAATACATACACACATCTCATAAATCTTCATGAAGCACCAACAGTGTTCCAGGTACAAAGTGCAAGTCATGCAGCCTCAATAGGGAGCAAAAGAGAGTTCCCCAGCCTCCTAGAGCTCGCGCTCTTGGGGATAAGATGAATGCTCTGTGCTGAATGTTTTTGTCCCCTGAAATCCATATGATGAAGCCCTGATCCCCAATGTGATGGTATTTGGAGGTGAGGTCTTTGGGAGGTCATTAGGTTTGGATGAGGTAATGAGTATGGAGAGCCCATGATGGGATTAGTGCCCTGAGACCAGACCTCCACACTTTCCTGACCGCATGAGGACACAGTGAGGAGGTGTTCCATCTACATCTTCCTTAGAACACAACCATGCTGGCACCTTGACCTCAGACTTCTAGCCTCCAGAACTGAGGATTCAATGTTGGTTATTGAAGCCACCCAGTGTAGGGTATTATGGCAGCCAAAGCTGACCAAGACAGTGGATAACGAACAAATACAGAAATCATCATCAGTTGTGGAAAGAGCTATGAAAAAAGAGGATGTCTGGAGGACTTTGATACATCTGTCAGGGGCAGGAGGTAGTGGTCTCATGCCCAGATCTGCATCAAAACAAAACCTAACCAAGGAAAAAAGTCAGAACACAACCCCTCAAGCCACTGTGTAGAGGAAGCATTAGCAGGGGGCAGCTGATCTATCCCAGTGGCTTAGAATATGAGGCTGGCAGGAGAGATGGAAAGAAAGATACAATTAAAAACGTAAAGCCCTTCCTTCTGTGTCTTTTTTAAATATTTTGCAAATCTTCCGTAAAGATTGGCAATTTCTCTATCAAGCCTGGGTAGCCTAATATATCAATTCTCCATTTTCCCTGCCCAACTTAGTGATAACATATCTTCCATTAACCTACGCTGAAAGAGCCATTTCTATTCTAAGAATCTATTTATGTTCTCCTAGAACTTTCTTACAGATATGCCTCTGGGCTGTAATACCTCAAGCTTATACCCAGCTGAAATGTGAATACTTTTGCCAAATTTTAGTAACATCAATTGGGCCTTTTCTGAGTCATTTGATCATGGGAGCCTGGGGATGACTTCCCTGTGGGGTAAGAAAAATACCCTTCTTTTCATCTGAGGGGACTAAAGCTGATTTGCTTTTTGGTCACTTGCCATCGATTTGGCTTTCAATGTCAACAGTATCCTATGACTTTTATTTTCAATTATTCATGAATTAACAAAACAACAGGTAATCCCGGTTCTGAAATTTCGTTTAATTATGTGTGTGTGTTCCTGTCCTTGTCTCTGCTTTTTATAATCTTAAGTGAGGTACTACTTTTATTTCAGCTCCTTTCTGTATATTTTCAGTCCTTTCTACAATTCTTTATGAAGCTTCTCTAATTTTTGGTACTTTCCAGTTGTCAGAAAGCTTTAATTATGTGATCATTTTTACTTAAATATTTCTAGGATGAAAGCCTAGTTTTACCTTTCATACTCTTCACAACTTATCAAACTGGATTTTTGAAAATGCTATCCTGTACTACTTCCTACTGAAAAATTAGTTGTTCATTTTCCTTCCAATTGACTGTCATCATTAACAAAAAATAATTCCCATTGGTCTGTCTCCTGTTTTTCTTTAATTCTCTTCTCTCATAAAAAGGGTATGTAAAATTCCCCCTACCCCACACTGAGGTTAAATTATTTTATGATATGTGTTGAAAAGCTTTTATAATTCCACTAAGTTTCACTGACCTACATTCAAGGTGTTGATGTTTAAAGAAAGTTCAATCTGTAAAGACTGTTGGATTTTCATTTAAAAAAGAACAATTCACATGTTTGTCTGTGTTTCTTCATTTTTTTAAAAGGAGCCAATGATATTGATTTTACATATCGATTGGAATAATTGAATATCACTTTTACTGGAACACTAGAGAAACTGAGACAAAAGTGAAAACAATGCTATTTAGGACAAACACCATAGAAGGCATTACACTAAGAACTAATGGAAATAAAGTGATAAATAAGACCTGAGTCCTGCCTCTAAAAGACTTACACTTGAGGAGGTTAGGGAAAAAGGATGTTCACATACCCATAATAAGATGAACTTAAGAAGTATAAGTTCAAGGGAAAGAGGGCACTTCAATGGGCTGAGTAGTTCCAGGAATCCTGTGTGGAGTCCTGCGACCCACATCTCCCAGGTCCGTGTGAGAAGAGCACAGTTAAGTCAGCCAATGACTGTGCATTCATGTTTGATACCTGTATTTTTGAACGAGTTTCTCTGGTTTTTTACCCCAAATCTCTTAAACTATGTATATTAGATCAGTAAGAAGACCTCCCCTCACCCCCTTTTCTGAAGAAGGAAATTTGGAGAGGAACTTGAGATCTGGAACTGGCTTGATCCCTACTACATTGCCATTCAGAAAAATCAACATTATAATAATCTCTCCTTTGCTTTGATCAGGTATATTAGACTTTGTCAAAAGTAATGGAGATTATTTTTTAAGCTGAAAAGACACACAGGGGCTAATTGCAGTATTGGTTCATTATTCAGGAAGAAAGTTATTAGCCTACCTGGAGAATTCTAACAAAGGAAAGAGAGAGCCAAGTGACAAGTAGAACTAAATGGCAAACTGGGTATCAAGCCCCTAGCAGAGGAAGTGGCCAGAACAGATGCTCAGTGAATACAATTTTCCGTCCTTCCCCTGCTCCCACTCCACAATGATGTAGTCCTATGCTCTTGTATGTTTCAGTTGGTATTGATATAAACATGTGAGTTAGAGTGTTGTGGGCTCCAGGGCCACCCACAGTTAGGATGTCTGATTCTCAGAGTTGCCATGTTTCTCTTTGAACTTGATGTACCAAAGAATTTGGGACGAGAGTGTTGGCTTTGTGATCCTGTAGTGGTCCTTTTCTTTTGACCTGAACTTTTTCTGAAGTTTTGAGCCTGATTATAAAGGGAAGGAGTCCAGGTGTGGTATATGCCTGCTGGGATAATTGATAAATGATAGAGGCAGTTTATCAAAAATGGCCAATTGAAACTTTGTGGGGTTTTTTTGTTGTTGTTAGTCACCATACAGTACATCATTAGTTTTTGATGTAGTGTTCCGTGATTCATTTTTTGTGTATAACACCCAATACTCCATGCAATATGTACCCTCCTTGCAATATGTACCCTCCTTAATACCTATCACCAGGCTAACCCATTCCCCTACTCCCAGCCCCTCTAAAACCCTCAGTTTATTTCTTGGAGTCCATAGTCTCTCATGGTTCATCTTCCCCTCTGATTCCCACCCCCCCCCCGCTTCATTTTTCCCTTCCTTCTCCTAATGTCCTCCATGCTATTCCTTATGTTCCACAAATAAGTGAAACCATCTGATAATTGACTTTCTCTGCTTGACTTCTTTCACTTAGCATAATCTTTTCCAGTTCCATCCATGTTGATGCAAAAGTTGGGTATTCATCCTTTTGATGGCTGAGCAATATTCCATTGTATAAATGGACCACATCTTCTTTATCCATTCATCTGTTGAAGGGAATCTCAGCTCTTTCCATAGTTTGGCTATTGTGGACATTGCTGATATGAACATTGGGGTGCATGTGGTCCTTCTTTTCACTACATCTGTATCTTTGGGGTAAATGCCCAGTAGTGCAATTGCTGGGTCAT
This sequence comes from Neomonachus schauinslandi, assembly GCF_002201575.2. Lineage (NCBI taxonomy): Eukaryota > Metazoa > Chordata > Mammalia > Carnivora > Phocidae > Neomonachus > Neomonachus schauinslandi. The sequence goes on along the minus strand of NC_058409.1, from coordinate 94,116,254 downwards.
AGAGTAGCTCTATTTTTAACTTTTTGAGGAACGTCCACACTGTTTTCCAAAGTGGCTGTATCAACTTGCCTTCCCACCAACAGTGTAAGAGGGTTCCCCTTTCTCCACAACCTCTCTAACATTTGTTGTTTCTTGCCTTGTCAATTTTTGCCATTCTAACTGGTGTAAGGTGGTATCTCAATGTGGTTTTGATTTGAATTTCCCTGATGGCTAATGATAATGAACATTCTATTATTCTGTTAGCTATTTGTGTGTCTTCTTTGGAGAAGTGTCTGTTCATGTCTTCTGCCCATTTTTTTGACTTGATTATTTGTTTTTTGGGTGTTAAGTTTGAGAAGTTCTTTATAGATCTTAGATATCAGCCCTTTATCTGTATTGTCATTTGCAAATATCTTCTCCCATTCCATGGGTTGCCTCTTTGTTTTGTTGACTGTTTTCTTTGCTGTGCAGAAGCTTTTTATTTTGATGAAGTCCCAAAAGTTCATTTTCGCTTTTGTTGAAAACGTACTATAACATAGTAATACAACTACACTTTGATTCTCTCTCAAGCCCTTTGGGAGCTTCTTAAAATATTAAACTTCTTAAACAGCCTGGTTTTGTTTTGTTTTGTTTTGTTTTTAAGTAAAAATGATGGGGGTAGCTGATTAAACATTATGGTAGATTCTAACTCCCTCCCCCCACCCCAGAACATGTCTGCACTGATACTTTGTTTTCAGGAGGGAGATACAATTCCTCCTTTGATGGTATAGCTCCTTAGAAGGTTTCTGAGAACTTGAGATATAATATTTTCTGATACAATTATGTCCTATTTCATTAGTGTTTGAGGAAATATGCCTTCACAGGGTCTTGGAGAAAATTTATAGGACAGGATGATAGCACGTAACATCAGGGAAACTTGACTTGAATATGATATGAGGAAAGGCTTCCCTAAAGAAGTGAACTGATTTATAGAAGGTAATCAGAGGAAGGAGCTGGGGGAGGAAGGGAGAGAAGTTGTATGTGTGGACTGGGAGGGAAAATCGTGGATTCCAGGAACTAGAAGAAGGACAGGGTTGCTGGGGCAGAAGGAGGGAGCAGGAGAGAGGAGTGAAACATGGTGAGAAGTGGGCACGGAACAGATCCTACAAGGGTTCCTGGACCATCTGAAATGGGTATAAAATCTATCCTCAGAAAAATGGAAGTCAGTGAAGGATTTTTAAAAAGAGGATATAATGATCAGATTTGTTTTTGAAAGATCATTTCTGCCTGCCATGCAGATGAAGGATTAGAGGAGCAAGAATGCTACTGAGAGAACCAACAGGAAGTTGTCGAATTGGGCAAGATGCCATGATGGCAGAAAACAACATGATGATTTGTCCTTGTCCCTCAGAAGCTTACAATCTTATAAGGGAGTGGACATATGTACACAGAACTATTACAGTATAGTATGTGAAGTGTCATAGAATTCAGCAAGATCAAGTGAGAAGAGGAAGAGGTCATTTTTAGCAGAATCAGGGAAATATCTTCTTAGATGCTGAGCAGGATCCAAAGTCTCAAGTGACCTGAGATTTGTCTGTGTTTGGTTTTTGCCTGTTTCTTGTTCTTTTTTTAGTTACAATTGCTTTCAGGATAAGAAAATATTTAAAAAATAGCACTTCTACCTTTTCTGGTTTTGTTTCTTTAAAGCCACAAATGCACAAATGTTATATTCAGGTTCACATTATCTTTGTCAGGCAAGGTAGAAAGCAGTTTTTTATTAATTTCCTTTTAGGAAGGAATAAGTGAAATCCCCATTTCTTGCTCCAGGTCATCTGTCAGTATAATCGGCAAGGGCTTAGAGATAAAGCTTCTCTTTTTGGAGAACATACTGCTGCTGAGTCAACAGCTGGGATGCAGAGGCCCACACTAATGTCTGTGCAAATGAACAAAGACATGATGCCTTTACCCTGAGAAATCTGGAATGGATTGCAATTAGAAAGACTTACGCATGGTTCTCCTATAGCTCTTGGGGCCTCTTCTTGAAACACCGTTCTGAAACACCTGTAAGCCTTTACCACTGTCCACACCTACATATGGCTCAATTTTAATAGGATGACCCATCAACTGCTCTGATTGACTGTGATGGAAAAGCTATTGAGCTCCCTTGGTGTATCTCTTTTGAAGAGAAATAGGCCGGGTTATACTGACATCATGAGAAAGAAAATGCTCGTTGGCCACGTAGAGAGGTATTAGGCAAGGATTAGCCCATGATTTCACATTGGTTCGACTCTCAGCTCCATCTTTTTGTGAGCTTGGGGAAGTCATTGAAGCTGGGTGTCTTTGGAAAAATAAAATAGTTAGGCTGACTGATCACCCAGGTGCTTTGCAAACTTAGTTCCAGATGTAGATTTCCATCCTGGAGAGCTGTGAACTGATTTTTCAGAAGGTTCTTTAGCCTCAGAACACTGACAAGTATTTAGTTATATGGGTCTATACACAAGAGAGTGTCTCCTTCATACTGATGTCAGGGGGGAAAAAAAAAAAACCTCCTTTGGAGCTCTATTTGAAAAACATATTTTGGGCCAAGCGAATGAAGGCTGGCTATTTGACTATAAATTTTGAAAGTCCTGATTGCTTCTAAGATCGAGGAAATGGCATTATCTGGCCTAAGAAATAGTTTCTTAGAAGCTTGCATTCTTAGAACATAGCCAGAAAATTCCGTTCCATTTGAGATGATGCAACTTAAGGACGCTGACAAATATGAAGCAAAGAAAGGTGATAAAGATGAAGAAAAATGTGACCATTGCCATATGAGGAAAAGTTGTTTAAAACTAGCTTGGCTTGGTCTTTACCAGACTTAAGGACATATTACCGCTGTCTCAAATATTGTGAAGAACTATCAGCAGAAGAGAAATGAGACTTTCCTGGCTCTGCCTTCCCTGATAGACCTGGGGTAAATCGATTGAAATTGCAGGGAGCTTAATTTGTGCTCAGCGTAGAGATGAAACTTCGGACAATAGTATCTAACCAAGAATGGAATGGGATCTAGTTTCCCTTGTGTGTGGAGTAATCAGGAAGAGACTGACTCGTAATGATAGCAAAAGCAATGATGGAGGTGTTTTTGCATGTATTACCTCACTATTCAAAACAATCCTTTGAGGTCGACTCTATTATCATTCCCATAGCACAGAAAAAGAAACCAAAGCACTGTATGGTTAAGGCACTTGCCTAAAATCACCCAGTGAGTAGCTGACAAAGCTGGGATTTGAACCCACTCGGTCCAGTTATAGACTCTGCAGGCTTAACTGTGCTGCTATATTGCCTCTAGGCATCACATAGAGATGCTCTGGATGGATTTCTGCCCTGAGTTTCCAGGGTGGTCTTTGAAGATTCCACCAATGGTAGTGCATTTTGTGGTGCCTCTCCTAGGCAGATGAGTGGTGGTACAAAACACGCACACAGTTCCTACGCACATGCCTACTTGGTCATTCTGCTGTAGCTATGCACAGGCATCCAGTTGCCTTCCCTACACCATCTGGCATTGGGGTTCATTGTCTCTTGGGAGAATTTTTTTTGTCTGAGATACTGGTGTCATCTGTGTAGTCCATTTCAGCAGCCATGCTGTGACATCTTTAAAAATAAAATCATGAAAAATATCCAAAAACATTGCAAGAAAAAAACTGCTTTCTGAGTAGAGGGGATACAACTAGATCTTTCTTCCAAACATGATGGATAGCTGTTTGTTCTCTTCTCCATCAGAAATAGCACCTTGTGTGAATGTTGGAGAGAGATCTTGACTCCATCAGCCCTTTGCCCATTAGGAAACACAATGAGAAATGGAAAGTGCTTTCCAGGACAGGGAAAGAGAATCCCTTTCCAACATGATAAGATCTACCTAAAGGTAACTGACCAAGAAGGAGGGCTGACCCCATTTCATATACAGGTGCTTTAAAATAATTTGACAACAGATAGTTAAAATGTAAGTATGCTGTGCTGTCAATCACACCCCGTCCTTCTGGATTTTAATGCTTGTTTTACTTGAGGGAAGATGATATTTGAACATTTTATGGCATCCATCAACAAGAATGTGCACATGGTTTCAAATAAGGGTTTTCAGCCTTCTGAAACCAATTACTTCTGCCTAAGTGGAAATACCAAAGCAGCGATGTGTCAGCAACTAAGAGAATAATTTAGAATAATAATAATAACAAATACATGCCACGATGCTGTGAAACAATAGAAATCATACACACCTACAACACATGCACATATGCACAAACCTTTTAAAGAGGTATTTCAAGAAGTCTGTGTCAAACAATGTTAAGCCGGAGCAATGCAGAAATGTCAGACACATTACATGGGCAGGACGTGCGGTTGGCATTTGGCTGCCAGCGGGGGAGGCGTCCTCCCGCAACTAATTCCTCAGGAACCTCATGCTGAGTGTGTCTACAGGGAAGGGAGAGAAAAAGGGAGGAGGGGAGAGCAGATATTGCCTATTATGTTCTTCCTTCGCAGCTGGAGAAGGCCTCAGCTGTGTCAGGCTGGGACTGCTGGTGATTTTCTGTAGTTAGAGGGGAACACAAAAGGAAGAGCTTTCCTTTCCCAGCCTGTGCCCATGGTGAGCCAGCCTCTCTTGGTCATCAGTGCGGCCGGCACAACTGAACGCCAGCCAGGCCGCCTCTCATGGAGACTCGCCAGCACCTCGCCTCAGCCTGTGAGTTTTGTCCATGGGAAGGTTGTGATGGAGTCTCTGGGTAAGGATGACCGAGGTGCATGCAACTGGGGATTGACGAGGACCTTTCCTAATTGACAGAGTAGGTGGAGCATTTACTTGGACCTTTCAGTGAGTATCCAGGAAGAGGTGGGGGACTTGGCAGTGACCCTGGTTTTGCTCCGCAGCGCCCCGAGTAGCTGTGAATCCTTGTCACTGAGTGTAATTTCGACTTCCTAGCAGGCTGTCGATCTGAAGTATTTTTCTGCTACCTTCATGATGGCTGCCAGGTATTTCACCAGAAAAATATTCTGTGAAAATAGTTATAAAGTGGGATTTATTAACTGTAAACATCTGTTAAGTCAAGCGTCTTGTGTCTGTTGCTGAAATACTCTTTCAAGTTACTCTCTGTACATCTGTCACATTTTTTCACCCTTCAGAGACCTATTTGTGGTAGTTCTCTGTGCACTGATCGGTTTTACCCTTGATTGTGGCTCTGTTAAGATGTTTTTAAAAATAGGCAAAATGAAGGGTGGAGAAATGATTCATTCTATTAATTGAACTTCAAAATGTGGCTTATTCCTGTGACCTAGATCTGATATTTAGTATGCTGAACAGATTTCTAAGAAACTCCTGGTGTCTTTGCTGCAGGTGGTTGGGTTTGTTGACAAATCTTCAGGTGCACCATTTGCCTTCAAAGGGCATGCTGCTGTCACATCAATTTAAATGGAGTAATAATAATCCCTTGCATTTTAGGGTAACTTATGTTTTATGAAGTGCTTTTACTTCTATTATCTTAAGTATTTGAATTGATCTCATTTTATCACATCGAGCCTGTGTGATAGGTGTAATATTTTCATGAGGTCCATTTTTTAAGTGAGGAAACCAATGGCAAAGTACTCATGCAAGGTCATCAACTAGTAAGTGAACATGTTGGTATTTCAACCCACTCCATATCTCAAGCTTTTGTTTTCTTGTGCAGCTGACCTGCAGGTGGCCTAGACACAACCACATGAGAATAGGCTCCTACTTGCATATCGTTTATTATACACGTGTATATGTTTGCCATTTTCCTATTTTTTTGCCTCCTTCCTTTTTATTCTTCAGGCCATGGCAGGAACAGTTTTGAAGTAGAACAAATTCAAAATGAGCATACCCCGTCTTTCTACAACACATGTATACATCCTTGGCCCCTGAGATTTAGGGGTCTTGAGACGACGCAAGTTTCCTCTCATTTAAGAAGAAAACCATCAATAAACCTCTTGTGAGTCAAGCCAAAACAAAGGGATGATTCTATAATGGTGCAGTTCCACTTTGATTTACTTGAGTAGTAGGGATGGGGGAGGCAGGGGGAAGATTCCAACATCCTTTAAATTATCACACATCAATTACCTCAGCCTTTGAGAACAAGCAAGTGTGTCTCCAGAAGCTGAGGAGCCTGTGACGCTGTCACTTCAGACAACAGACAACCTTAGTGCTCCCTCAAGGATCAACCAGAGACCTTGAGAACTATCAAGAACCTAGAAGCAAACTTCAAAGGCTACTTAGATAAGCCTCAAATGATTCAGGAGAGTACAATCCTCTCTTCCCAATCCCCCCTACCCCGACCAAGGCCTTCCGTCCCAACATTCACATTCAGTGCCCAACCACATGTGTCCATTAGTTCTTGATGAGAACACAGTCATGGGCTTCAACCATGATGACACAGACTCCCATGAAAGCATGTGAAGCACCTCTTTCCAGGTTCACCTAGTATGCTTGGCAATACTTTCTTCTGTACCTTTCTTTCTGCATCAGAAAGAGAGCAAGGGATTTTCTGTTACATCAGTTCCTTTGCCAAGACAGTTTTCATATTCTCCAGCCTTTTTTTTTTTTTTTAAGATCACTTAGCAATGTTCTGGTTACTTTCTAAAGAAGATAAATGCCCTCCCACCTCAGTCATGGTCTACCTTCACTCTTTCATCAAAACACATGGGCAGAAGGGATGCACAAAATCACTAGAGTTTGCATCATGGGGGCTCTGTTGTAGTCATTATTTTTTCAAGTTATTCGGAAAACCTCTTGAGAAATAGGTGGAGGGTGTATTCATAAAACCTTGAAATGTAAGAGCTGGAAGGCAGTGTAAATTACGTGTGGTCCAATTGTCTCATAATGATGAGAAATTGAGTCCCAGAGAGGTTGAGAATTGTCCCAGTTTATCATGAGAATGCCATTGTTACATATTTCCTATTCGTCCTTCATGTTGCCCTGAACCCTTTAAGACCTTGCTCTCTGTCCTAAAAAATGACCATGTGGGCTGCATCGATGGGTGCCCTTGTCCTCTAACTGCCAACTGGCTTACTCAACCGTACGAGATCAGAGGGCATTGGAAGAGGAGGCTGGGGCACCTATTACCAGCTTCCTCCTTGTCCTGGTGCCAGATGCTGGCTATTTGCCTGTCCCGGAGACTCATGCCTTCTCAGGTGGCCTTCTCCAGACAGTTCTTTCTGGTTTCCTCCAGTCACTCCCTCTCCTTGCCCCTGCAGAGCTACCAATGGCAACAACTTCTCTATTTTGCTAGCCCTGGAGCATTGTGCCATCCCTTTTGGTTTCCCGAACCCTGACCACAACTTTTAAAAAAGCACCCTTAATAAACTCTCCTCACATTACCCAGTTTAGGTACCATCTGCTTCCATGCTGTGACCTTGCCTGGTCCAGCAACAACTCCAGCTAAAACTACAGTCCAGCTGGTTCTCCATCTCCATAGCCCTACTCTAAGTCTTTCTACTGTAAGGTTTTTACTATGGATAGCTTAATACTTTGTATAAGTACATCTTTTATAAATATGCTTTTCATAGTGAGTAGCAATAGGCTGTAATACTTAAAAATATGGGTTCAAGGTGTTGGGTTCAAATCCTGGTTCTGCCACTTACTGTTGCTTAACCTCTATGTGTCTCAGTATCCCCTTTCATAACTAAAAGGCTGTGGTGAAGATAAAAAGACACCAGTGTACTCAGAGAACTTAGCACATACAAGTGTTCATAAGTAAATGTTCATACATGCCCCCCACACGGCAAGTGTTCCATAAATGTTAGCTTTTTTTTTTAAGATTTTTTAAAATTTATTAGAGAGAGAGGGAGAAAGAAAGAGCACAAGCAGGGGAAGCAGCAGAAGAGGGAGAAGCAGCAGGGAGCCTGACGCGGGGCTTGATCCCAGGACCCTTAGATCATGACCTGAGCCGAAGGCAGATGCTTAACCAACTGAGCCACCCAGGTGCCCCTTTTTATTAGCATTTTCAATCTGTTAGGACTCCCACCATATACATGGAAATATTTATTAGGACTCTGGTTCTGTAAATGGAAAAAATTGCAGATTTTCCTGATCCTGGCTCAGCGTCATAAAGTTTCCTGAGGACAGAGTCATCAGTGCCCAAGACCTGAAGAGTGATGAGGAAATGGGAAGGTGCAGATTTGTGGGGGTGTGAGTCATGGGGATGCGAGGACAGATAGAACAGGAATGCAGACAGCCCTGTGATGGACAAGCCTGGATGTGCATGGAAGCTTTTGTTCTGCCTGGGAGGGATGTGAATTGGCAGGGTGGGGGTCTGGTTCCTGGCTGGCTGACCTGGGAGGAGACCATGGAATGTGTTGCTTGAGATTACAGCCTGAGCCTGGATGTTCATGCACCAATAGTAACATAGGGGCTAGTTTCCAAAAGTACTGATGAACCCCCACCTAGAGACCGGATTTCTTTAGTTTCAGAGTGTAAAATAAAGCATTGTGTTCCTATTTTAAAAAAATGTTTTTCATATATTAATTCTTCCTTTTGAATTATTGATAAATATTCAGAGATGTGAAATCAGTTATACTCGAGCTTTGTTATCCTGGGGACTAGCCAGGGGTGTTTGGACAGCAGAGCTGGACCGTCCTATACTATTGGTTCCCATAGAAAGTGTCACACAGCTCTTTGCTGATTAAAACTCCACGTGGCCCTTTTTACCTGCAATGGCTTTACTCTTTGTCTCCCCAAGGGTGTGGTAAAGTGTGCCTTCTCTTACCTAGATCTAGTGCTTTTCTCCTGTGTTTAAATACAGCCCTGTGACATGCCTCTGAAAGAAAAAGAAATTAAGTCATCCCATCTCCTGTTGCTCAGGACAGTGACAACTCTCTGTTACCACTTGATGTCAGACAAGGACAGAATTTAATACACTGTTGGAGGCCATGGGAACATAGAAGGATGTCCATGGTGCTGGATAGTCTTTGTGAGTTAGACCTTGGTGTGAATATCTGAATGCAGGCAGCCCAGGCTTCTCCCACTCGCTTCCTTTCTCCCTGTTTTCTCTTTTCCTTGTCTTGTCATTTCGATGTCTGGCCCAGAAGGTAATTGCCCCTAGAGTCAACAACCAGTTCGAGTTTCAGTAGCCATTAATGGCGGTCACGTGTAAATAAATGAGTGTCCAGCGCAGGGGGCTTCTTGTCACTCTTTCCACGCAGTAATGCCACCCCTCCACCCAAAAGTTACCAGCAAATACCTCTGTAACACAAATGTCCAGAACTATCTATGACTAAGATAGGGAATGCGTCTTTCCTTCTACACTCCATTTGACCTCTTTTAAGTCATTTTGAAAATGTACCCTCTCCATGAGCTCTATCCTAAACATGTTGTTGAAAAGTAAAAACCACCCTTTCTCCCATCACCCCCCTCACTCTAAAACCCCCTTACTTGTTAGGATTTTTGTTTTACTTTGTGTTTTTGTTTTTGTTTTTCTCATGGCACTTAGGAGTTTCTAACCTGCTATGGAATGCTTCTTTATGTTACTGTTTCTTTGGCCCACTAACACATAAGCTCCACCAGGGCAGGAAACCTGATCTGTTTGTTCACTGATGGATCCCATGGACCCAGAATGATGCCTGGTACATGGCAGGCTCTCTGCCAGTATTTTGCACAGTGAGTAAAAAAATGTCGCAAAGAAATTTAGGGGCCTACTTTTCTGCAAGAAATTTCTTAACTCCAGAAAAAGGCCCAGTGCTGTGTTTCTCCACCTTGAGGAAAACTCATTGAAAATGCATTCTATGAAAATCACGGTATCAATGCAAAAGAAAAGTTTGTCTTTATAACCGATAAAAATTTACCTTTAGCTTTAGATTATTAACAAACTGAAAACTCAAGACTAAAGTCACCGCATGGCACACGACCCCACCAATTCCTCTCCACACAGCAGGGGACCTATGGCCTAATGCAAAGAATCAGCATCCATCCTAGGGGCCCTCTAAGGAAACTGGACTTTCCCACTTTGCTTCCTGAGCTATTCCAAGCTCGGGGGCTTGCCATTCCGCCTGCCCCCCCCGCCCCACTATAGAGGCATCCTACAAATATCTTACAGCCGTTGGGCCAGAGACAGAAACACAGAGATAGTGCCAGAAGGGCCACGTCCAGCAATATCACTGATTGGAAAAGTTTAATCAACTTAGAATCCTCCATATGCTTATACCAAGGAGTGGGAGTGTCACAGGAACCCACTCCTCTGCTGGAAAGAATTATGCAGATGCACAAGGACTGCCTAATTTGGGGCTACCCTGAGGAACACATTGTTCTGGATTCTCAGATGGCTTTCTGGAAGAGAATCAAAGTGACGAATTTTCAGTGTCTCCGTCATGCTCACACACACGTGCACATGCATGCATACACAGATCTAAGATATCCTACAAATGATTGAACCATCTGACGAGCTCTTCAGGAGGAAAACGATCCCCTCCTGCCACATCCCCAGACACCCTTATTTTACTCTTAGGTGGGAGTAAAACACAAGAAATTAGCTGCATCTAAGCATCTGTTTTTTCATCTGCATATAGCATTAGAGCTTCTTTATCAGAAGAAATTACATGAAAGATGAAAAAGAATGAGTAATGTCTATAATGGCCAATCATTTTCCCAGAGAGTTGCTGGACTCCCTCTCCTCTTTCCTGCATCCATTTATTTTTCCTCTACGGGACCTCCTATGACTTAAGTGGGTGCACCAAAATGCAGAGTTCCTATTGTCACTGTGCAATGGGGAGGTTAGGGATGAAAAGCCCATTTTAGATACTTCCTGCTATTGATCTCCGTTTATCAGAAAGGCTTTTGCTGTGCTGGTTCACTGTTGTGCTTAGGCAAAGGTTTCTACGGATTTACTGCCACAGTGTATTCAATCTGTTATAAAGTAGCATCAGCGTTCAGGGTGCTGTTCTCCTTTCTTTGACCCAGTTTTAAAAATCTCCAACTAAAGGTGCTTCATTTAAGTTTACATAGAGGCTGCAAAGCGATCAGAATTCTTCCTACCATTTCTACCGGGCGAATTACTGTAAGGACTCTACATCTTACCCTCCAAAAGCTGTTGTCCTTTGGTCTGAAGAATGACTGCCATACAAGAAATACTTTACAAAAATCCAGTGGAAGTGTCGGAGATTTTTTTTTTCTTCCTCCCTTTATTCCTTTTCAATGATCACTGATTATCTAGCTTATAAATTCCACGATTACACTTTCTCTTTGGGCTGCCTTCTTGCAGAGCGATTCCAGAAACCAGGACGGTGGCCCCAAGGCAGACACTATTAAATACTGGCACTCAAAGTTGCAAAAAGCGTGTATTCCAATTCTCTCATCAAAGGCAGCCCATGCAAAGCTCACTGCCTAGACAAAAATATGGTCCAAGTCAGTGAAGGCTTTAAAGGCTCTTTTAAAAAAAGTACTTCTTGAGGTAGATTGGTTCATGTTCTATCCTGTCCAGTAGGTTGTTATTTCTTACCTACCCAGACCATAGAAAGCACAGCTTTTACCAACAAGCTCTTCCTGGTTCCCAAGTCTGTGCTATTTTGTTCTTCGCCTTCGATTCTTTATGCTGAGAGTTTGAAATTGCAGCCTCAAGCTCCCAAGCGATTGGCAAATGTCAAGTATCCCCAGGCATAGCAACCAGCTGAGATAGTGAGGCACTGCATGCTGAATGGGGATTGTGTTGTTGTTATTATGCTTCTGGTGGGATGGGGAGGCGAAGAAAAGCAAGAAGAAGGAAGATGACTTGCGTGGGCACAAACACCTTACCTTCAGTTGCTCAGCAGCATCTTCTAATGACCAAAGTCATGCCAACACCACATTTGGGGGCAGTTTACTAACTCTGTTACCACCTGTGCCTTGAGTAAATGATAAATGGCAGCGGGTACCTCTAACTTTTCATTTATGTTAATACCTAGAATTTTTCTCCCATGTAGGATGAACTTCTCCTTACTTTGTCTGCTTACTTTAAGACTTCGTCAACTCTCCAAACTTTGAGCTTGACAAACAGTAATTTACTGCTTCCCTCCCCCTTTTCCTTCTCTCTTTTTAACTCTCTCATCCTTGTCCGGCAAAGAAGCCAATGAACAACTGACAAACAATGTGTTATTATCAGGCCTCTCTTTGGGGAGAAGCTTCTTAATCGGTGGAAGTCAGACTTTCGAAGCCACTCTTGCTGATGGTCTATATTGTGTCTCTTTATTTGGCTTCTTGGCGTAGGTATCTTTAGATTGAGTCCGGCCAAGAGGGAGGATGCTGGAAAATCTCAACCTGACATCCCAGCTCCAGCAAAAAGCAAATAAGAGATACCACTGTGGTTAAAATCGAGGGACTGCTGAGTTGTCCTTCCCCTTCTTCCACCCTGACTTTATCCTGCAGACTGCTATTTCTCAAGTCTCTGTCCAACTTTTACTTATCCTGGGAAATTTTCAGTGACCCCCGCCCCATGCCATCCACAGTTAAGTAAGGTTCCTCTTCCCTGCTCTCATGGTACCATCTGTTTTTTCCACCACAAAGCTTCTGATATCCTATTTAAATTAATTTAGCAATTTAATTTAAATTGTCTAGATTGTCAGTTCTCCAAGGAGCGAGATACTGTCTTACTCACTGTCAGATTCCACCTGGCAAGGAGTAGCTTCTCAAGAAGTAAACCTCTGCTGGCTGTGATTTTGTGAGCTTTGCGATCTGAAAGCTGGAAAGAGTGTGCTCTCTTTCCTCTGTGTTTCTGTCAGCCCATCGAGTCACACGTGGCAAATTTGCCTGCCTTGTTAGATCTAAAGAGAGCACTTTTTTAGGTGGAACTTGGAACCTATGGGCCAGGAGGATTGCCTCTTTGCCTTCTTCACTCTATCACCCTCATGCAGAGAAGATGAGGGTCAAGATGCATATTTATGATCTCTGGATGAATGTGCCTTCTCTACCTGCCCGCGGGGAGCTCTCCCACGAGTCTCCCCTCCACCAGCCACACTTCTCTGCTCTGATGGATGGAGCTGACTGGCCAAATTGCTATGCTGATGAACTGCTCAGCTACCTGCACAAATGTTCCAGAGAGATCTCCAGGGATAAACCACATTTTAGAGAAGGATTCATCCACAGCTTGGGGTGAGCCTTTTAGCCCTTAGCTAGTCGGGTATGGTGGGCTAAGGAAGATGAAAGGACTATCGTATCAGTGCTCACTTTTTAGCAACCCGAGCGCCTCTCCTTGGGCTGGTGAGAAGCATTACTGCATTTTTCACTTTTCCAGAAAGTTATTTAAATTGAGACCTAGAGGTCTGGGTGTCACTGTGCTCATTGAAAGAGGGAAACCAAGAAGCTGAACTGAAAGCACTTAAAGGAAGGATGCATTACCTTAAAATATGCAGATGGAAAACTGACATTATTGTCAATGTCAGAAGTCACCTTTCTGAATAAACAGTCACCTCTGGGCAAATGTGGGGATGTGTTTCTTTCCGTTTACAAATGACTGAGTATGCAAATGCAGGGAGGTGGAGTTGAGCCCCTAATGCAGGGTTGTCTTCTTTCATCTATCCCTAATGAGGAACACGCAGGAATCTGTCAAGAAAGGCATCACAGGCTGATTTGTGCCTTCTGAATAGAGGGGATTTCAGTGGTAAATCTGCCAGCTGGTTTTGTGCCTGAGTATTACATCGGTCTCTTGTATGATCTTGCATCCTGTGTAAAATGCAATATTTTGGCCTAATGGGCAGGATTAGCAAGAGCTGGGAAGCCATAAATGAAAGTTTCTTGTTTCTAGAGAGCAAGTTAGAGCTTTTATATTATCTGCCGCAGAGCTCGGTGAATTTTAATGTATCTCTTGGGCTTCGGTAATATTCGTGTTAATGTCAAAATTGATCCCATTGTTATTGAGATGTGTGGGTTTTCAGGCCAAAGACACACAGTGCCTGTTGCCAGGGCTGATGAATATCTGCATGGGATATGTTCCTCCCAACCTCTTCCCAGAACTGAGTGAGGTTATCACTGGGGCCTGCTACTGAGTTCTGTTTGTGGGCCTGGATTTTTCTGTAATTCACTCATAAATGTAATTGGACATTCACTGACTACCTATTGTGTGCCAGGCACTTTGCTTGACTCTGGGGACATAACAGTGAACAAAAAGATCTGGGCTCTTCTCCCAGAGGATCTCTACCTAGGTATGGAGATGAACAATAAAATACCCAAGCAGAAAGAGCGTAATTTCACATTGATCCTAGTGCTATGTAGGGGAAGAGCAAGAAAAGAAGAGAGGGAATTATGGAGAGGAAAATCATTAGCTCTCTTGGTGATGAAACGGTGTTTAAGCTGAGACAGAAAGGATGAGGCCAAGCCAGCCTTGGAAATAGAGGCAGAAAGAGTTTTCGAGATGAAGCAATTAGTATGTGCAAAGATCCTAACCTGGGTAAGAATCCGACATGTTTGAAAAATTAAATGGAGACAAGCATGTCTAGTGCAAAACAAGGAGGCAGAGTGGGAGGAAATGGAATTAGAGGTTTTGGCAGAGAACACAGCACCTAGGGCCTTGCAGCCATGCTAAGGAGTTGACTCTTTTATCCTAAGTGCAGTTAGAAGCTGGGAAAGGGAGTTTTTGCGTTCAGTTTCTATCTTTAAAAACTGTATTTAAAAAAAAATAACAAGTGTGGCAAGGTTGTAGAGAAATTGGAACCCTTGTGATTGCTGATGGGAATGTAAGATAGAGTAGCTCTGGAGAAGACGGGGTGGTGGTTCCTCAAAAAAATTCCATGTGGAATGACCATCTGAGCCAGTGATTCCCCTTCTGAGTATATCCCCAAAAGAACTGCAAGTAGGGACTCCGATATTTGGACACCGTGTTTTAGCAGCATTATACACAATAGCCAAAAGGGGGAAATCAACCAATTGTCCCTCGACAGATGAATACATAAGCAAAATGCAATATATACACACAATGGGATATTATTTAGCCTTAAAAAGGATGGAAATTCTGCCACATGCCTCAACACAGTGAACCTGGAAGACCTTTGTGCTAAGTGAAATAAGCCAGATGCAAAAACAAAGATTAGAGGATTCCATTCTTACAAGGTACCTAGAGTAGTCAAGTTCCTAGAGACTGAAAGTAGAATGATGGTTGCCAGGAGCTGGGGGAAGCAGAATGGGGAGTTAGTGTTTAATGGAGACAGAATTTCCATTGGGAAAAATGAGAGAGTTCTTGAAGATGGATGGTGGTGATGGTCGCACGATAATGTGAATTTACATAGTGCTGCCAAACTGTACACTTCGTGGTTAAAATGGGAAATGTTGTGTCTATTTTATGTTTTGTCTATTTTACCACAATAAAAAAGCTACAGAAACAACAACAGCAGCAACAAAAAAAGGCAGCTCACACTATTTTATGCTAGATAGAAAGGAGGCAAGAGACCAGTAAGGCAGACAGGAGCTTATTGCTCTAGTTCCGTATGAAGACAATGGTGGGCTAGTGACAATATGGATGCAGAGGATCTGTGGATCTGAGACCTGTATTAAAGGGAAAAGCTACAGGATATTGATGGATAATATCACAGTTCTTTGTAGTTAGAATACACTTGAAGCCTTTAGACCACACTTACAGGGGTAAAGACTGGCAAAATCCCTTTGACTGGCAGATGTGTTTAAACTTGACATCTTGGTGCATGACAGGGAGAGCTTTATTTTTAAACTCTTCAGTAGTCTTAGATGGAGTATGGGAGCTATTGCTGTTGACGTGTGAATATTTGCACTGTCATAGAGCAGTCATATGTTCTGTGTGAGCATGCCTTGTCTTTGTGATTTGCAGTGATAACTAGCATGTGGCTAGAGTTGTTCGTTCTCTTCCTTATTAGTAATGCACGTCTTCCATTAGCATATGCAACTAACTACTCCCTTTCCCCTGTGCAGTGTTGACATTCATTGTAATGATTTATTATCCAAGCTAAATAACCCTCAATATGAAACAACAAACATGCCTATGTTTGTGTTTTCCATTTGTTTTGTTTTCTCTTTCTTGCTTCCGCATAAGTAGGTAGTTCTTTATGTGATAATTACGTGGTACAGAAACAAGCAGTTGGAAAGCCCACTAGAAAGGTTAAGAATGTTGATAAGGTTTATTTTTAAAAAATTGAAAATCCACCCAATTTTAGGGGCATCTCTTACTACTGCCTTAGAATTTGAAAAATAACTCAATTATTAAGAAAATGTTTGTTATGAGCAAACACTCCATATAAGACTTAATGATCTATAGAAGGACCATATTTGGGCTTCTCGTGGAGCCTCCAAAACCCACAGGGAGTGTCGTTTTGTTTGTTTGGGATGTTGCCAAAATGGTCTGAACCATGAGGTTACAATGTGGTAGAGAGTGGTGGCTGGGTCCAGAACTCCACAGTCCAACTGCTTGAGTTGTATCTCAGCAAAGCCACTGACTGGCTCTGTGACCTTAGATGATTTACTTAAGCTCCCCAAACCTCACTGGCCTCATCTACAAAATGGGGACAGTAGTTAGACTTATCTCACGAGGTCCTTATGATAATTAAGGAGGATAATAAATGTAAAGCTCTTGGGGCACCTGGGTGGCTCAGTTGGTTAAGCATCTGTCTCTTGGTTTTGGTTTAGGTCGTGATCTCGTGGTCGTGGGATTGAGCCCCGTGCCCGGGCTCCACACTCAGTGCAGTCTGCTTCAGATTCTTTCTCCCTTTACCTCCCCCTCTGCCCCTCCCTGCTCACATGTGCGCGCTCTCTCTCTCTCTCTCTCAAATAAATAAATAAAAATCTAAAAAACAAAAAGCTTTTGGAACAGTTCCTATCTTAGAAAAAGTGCTCAGTGGATGTTAGCTGTTATCATCAGTGAACCACAAATAATATAGCCATGAGAAAGACATTATGTATGAAAATAAATGTATGTAAAGGCATCATATAGATAGAGATCTATACACTGAAGTCATTTTTGCATGAACATATATATATGACAGTGAAATTAACAGGCAGAGTGATGTATAGTTTATGGAATGCTTGGTGCCCATGATAAATTTGGGTAGTAGTTTCCCTGTACAAATGAGATGAGAAATCTTAGTCCATAACCAGTTCGATGTTTAACAAAGGCATATCCTCACCCCCTCTGATCATTCTATTTCTTACTAAATTTATATTGTCCGTTTTAATTGCTATGACCCCCCTGAACATCATTTTGGAAATGGGAGCCTTTTCACTGGCTAATGACAATTCCCATATCTTAACATCACAGACAACTAATTGCATTATATTTCGTCCAGTTAAAGTTACCTTACCTGGCTTACTACGGTAGTTTTGTTTTCTAAAGAAAAAGAAACACTAATTTTTTGTTGAGTTACAGCTTAAAAACCTAAGCAGGTTATTCTTGCCGCAGGCTTTTCCCCAATAGAAAATTGTTATTGATGTTTTGTAAGTATCACATTCCATTCAAAGGTAAAAGGCTGCTTCCACTTGCCATTTTTCTAGTGATTTTTTCTACCCTGTGTCTGCAAGTCAACACTCCTGGGCTCAATTAAAATATGTATTTAGCCACTGGATTTGCAGAGAGATGATCTAACTTGAATACTAATTCCTGGGCTATTGCCTATGAATACAAGGATGGTGCACCTTGAGGGATGGCTTTCAAGACAATGGCCAGTGAGCCCAGCATGCCTGGCAATGATCACAGCTCAGTACAGGTATACAGTTGGATTCTGATGAATTTTGTGGCAAACAGTGCTGCTCATTAAAACCACAATTTAATGAAGATCATGTCCACCTGAAAAATTCAAAGCCACCAAAACTATGCCACTGCTTGCCTTCCTAGTGCCTAGCAATCCCTTAGCACAGACATGAGTTTTTCCCAACCTCTGCTCTTAAGACCTAACCCACAGCATCATGATAGCAACTACTATTTATGGAGTTCTTACTATATTTCAAGTCCTCAGCCCCTAGCTGGGAATGGAATGATGACCAAAGACAGGCACAGCCCCTGCCTCACACAGCTGCCATTTTAGGGACTAGAGAGGAGGTGATGTCATCACGGGAATCCCTGAAGCTTTCCTCTGAGAAAGGGCCACCTGAACAGAATGGTGAAGGCTTAGTGACTAGGAAAGAACATCTCAGACAAGAGAAGCAAGGTACCTTTGGCTGTGTGACAAGTGGGCATGTGGCCAGGTGAGCAACTGAGAGAAGTCCTGGGTGGTTGAAGCCAGGGAAAGCCAAGTCCAAAATCATTCTCAAGAAGTGATCAGGATGAGTTTACCTAGGATATGGTAGGAGTTTCATCTTGACTTTTCAAACCAACTCTAGTCCAATAGTGGGTACTATGGATACTGTTTTCCCAATGCCTCGGCACATTACAGCTTCAAGTGGTGAAATAATGTCATTCCTCAGCTAGGAAGTGGCAGGTATAAGATTGAGACCCATAGACTGAGCTTATGACCAACGTATTGTGCTTCATCTCTAGGACACATCCCTTATATTTTTCAAGGAGTTTTGACTCAGTGTTGTCATCCGTTGTCAATGTGGTCTTTCTGTAGAGTCTCTTCTTTAAGGCCGATATTGGTTTGGTTTGCATCAAAAGGAATATAAGCCAACTGCTGGCAGACTCAAGAGGGAACACGGATGAACTTTGACACAGCCACTGTCACCTTTACCCCAAATCTTAGGTCTCTGGACCTCAGGCGGAGGCACAGAAATGAGAGCTTGAATGTTTTTGGTCACACTGGGCAATGCCATGGCTGAGAGAGGGTGGCATAGCTTTTTCAGCTGATACCAAGTAGTGATTCCAAAAGAATTTAAAGGGAGCAAACACATTATTATATTTAAAAATGGTTTCAAGGTATTTAAGGAATAAAAATCATCGCCTGATTTTTAATAGAAGAGCAGAAAAGGAAAGGAAAGTGGGGGGAGAGGGGAGAGGAGAAACACTGGTACATTATAAGCCCACTTCAGTCTGTCTGTCTGTGTGTGTCTCCAACTTTTGCTTTGAAGCCAGACACTTGATAGATAGGCCCAGCACTAAAGAAAATGCCCTTTTTTTATGCACCAAAGCTTGGTAATTGCTGCAGAAAGATACTTAGTGGCTCATAATATTCATATAATCAGATTAGTTGTGAATCCTACCTCAGCGGAGGATGTTGGAATAATCCAATTCGTGCCTGTTTACCTTGTCTGTGTGAGCACTTCTTTCTCCCATTTTATCCTTTCTGTCAGCCTCAATGGGTGCTCTCAACAAAGCTACCCCAGTATGTCTGAGAAGTCAATTACCAGATGAAAAAAAAAGGAAAGGAGAAGATTTACATGTTCGAAGAGGTGTGGGGTTTTGTTTTTATGTTTGCTTTGTTTTTTGTTTTGTTTTGCTTTGCTTTCTTGGTAACAGTTGAAACAACTGTGAGGCTCTCAACCTATGCTACTAAAATTTTGTTGGGCAGTTAACATCTCAATCCATGGACAACTGCCTCATGACCAATCCTCTCTGAGCTTTGAACATATGGCTATGTCTGATGGCTTCGCTGATTTCACCAGGGAGAGTTTTATAAGATCTCTATTTGAGGGAGCGGCCACTACACAGATGAGTGATACACTCCTGGAATTAATTATAGCTTGCCAAGTTTGAGGATTGATTCATTCTGAGCCCAGAGCCAAAAACTCATCTTAAAGCTGGCATGTTTTTGATTATCTGGGTCCAGCACCCCTTACAGTCCCTCGAACCCACTGCCATCTGTACTCTGCTTTTATTTTTTTATTTTTATTTTTTTTTAAGATTTTATTTATTTATTCATGAGAGATAGAGAGAGGCAGAGGCAGAGGGAGAAGCAGGCTCCCCACGGAGCAGGGAGCCCAATGTGGGGCTCGATCCCAGGACCCTGGGATCATGACCTGAGCCGAAGGCAGATGCTTAACCGACTGAGCCACCCAGGCGTCCCTGTACTCGGCTTTTAATAGTGGACTTTGTACCAGAAGAGTCCTTAGTTTGAAATTCACTTTCTAATCATAAATGCCTAAATGTAGTGGGGACCATACATTGCCAGGGACTGATAATTAAGAACGATTTTACCTTGCAACTCCAGGCTTCCTCTTTGCTGTGAAGGCTTTCTTTCTTCCCAAAATGAAAGTGGCATTTCAGCCATCTGGCATAGGCTGCTGTCAATAAAGGAATCCAATCACATTTACCCACATTATAATGCATGAATAATGAGCTTGGTCTTTATAAATAAGTATGTGCTCCCTGAAATATAGGAGGGGCCTCCAGCGTTTCTGATCTGTCCTCAAAGACATAATACTTGAACAAATAATATATCAAAAAAACAACCTAATAATTCCTGGAATCTAATGGGAGAAAATAGCATGGATTACCGGTGATAGCTGCCTGTCAGTCTTGGAAATCTACCTAAAGGCTTGTCAACTGTGTGAGATTTTCTTCTTACCAATGTCTCACTATCAGGACAGCTCACTCACGGCTTGATTAGTTGCCTTTTTTTTTTTTTTTTTTTTCCTTTAAGGCACCATGGCTCTCTACTCTACTGGAAGTAAATCCTAATGGGTATTCTCCTAGTTTTCCGTGGGGAAAGGGTACAGGGCAACTTCTGTCATTTGGTGTTAGGACTATGCAGTCTGATGTTTTCAGTTACCTATTAGACCTGGTATTTTCTTTGAATAAAACACTTCCCAAGTATCACACCCACTCTTTTACAGGTCCTAATATCAAAAGTGCCCTATTAATAATTTGCTTTGGCTAGCTGGCCAGTGTACCAAGTGTCAGCACCTCCTGTAGCCAGGCTTGCATGTTAAGTAGAATTCATACCCTATCAACCGGAAGAACGAATAAAACTATTCTCCATTTTCTATATGTTTAGCTGCTTGGAAACAACTCACAAGTCTTCTATTTCGGAAGCATATTTTACAGAGAAGACGACTTCCTAAACATGATTTTTTTTCCCCTTCAGAGAAAAAGGATTTAAAACTTTTTGCTTATACCCTCCAGAAATGACTTAGCCAAACCATCAAAATATCCCCACAGTGAGAAAAGATGCTCTATTGTTTCAGAGTCCAGATCTACCTCTTGTGATTAAAGAGATTTAAATCCTCACTATTCACCCAGTGCAAGCCAATCTGAACCATGGAATATATTGAAATGATAGAATGCTTTTAAGTTAAGCATTTTGTGTGTGTGCTCTATGGTTGGAAATGCTGTTGGAGAAATATGGTTAGACTATTTTGACAATTTTTAACCTGCTTAAATTGGATTTTTTAAAGTGCACAAATTGATGTTCTGCCTACTTGGAGAATGTTTGAAAGATACCAAGACTTCAAAGAAAAACAGTGAGAGTAAATCAGATGCAAACATCCCTGTATCCATCCTAGCAAAATTAGTTTAGGATTTCCTAGGGCAATGCTAAATTAGAATGATTCTCAGGCGTCAGGGCAAGTACCATTGGTAATCATTTTTTTTTTTTTTTTTAATGCGGGGGCAGTTGTTGGCTGAGAAAAAGAAAGATATTTTCACATCTTGTGGGAATCACTAGATGACATCAACTTCATAGACTTTCATAGAATTTTCAAGGATGCAATTGGGAATTCTGCTACTGTCATGGTGGATTGTATCAGTTTCTGGTCCATTGGAATTTGGGGTGTCAGGTAGCCTTCCTTACCCTCCCTATTCTTCCCTGCCTTCCTATTTGGTCATCAGATATCTTTCTCTTTCTTACTGCAGGAGAAATTAGGTCTCAAAAACAGCAACATGTATTAGCCACGATATCAGCTCCAGAAACTGAAAGCATTTTTTAAAATGAAGCCAGAGAGATGGAGTGATCTGCTTGATAATAAAGCTTAGCTTTAATGCCAGCTCCATGCTGTTACAGCATATTACTAAACAGCAAGAAATGTGGCACAGATGTTGTGGCGGCCATATTTTACACCATCCAAAAGGTCATGTCGCTTGTTATTACATTCAGAATCAATATTAAGTGAGCGTTCCAAATTTCAGCTGTCAGTTGAATTTATTGCTGCAAACCAAAGCTGAAGGGTTCTCGACTGTGATTCAAGCAAGCTAACAAATTAACTAAGGGCATGCCTAGAAGAAGCAGGTGACCCACATGCCAACAGCAGAAGCTGGCTTCTTACAGAGCTGCGAGAAAGGCTACCCCAATTGCCAATCAGAACAATTGCCTCCTTGATATTTTAAAAAGGGAATGAAGAAAAGAAAGGAAGGAAGAAAGGAAGGAAGAAAGGAAGTTAGGTTGGTTGATTCTCAGGTGGATGAGATATGATGAGGGCAGCTTCTTTAGATGAAGTGTGATGTACACATATCTCTCTGACAGTGCTCAGGATAGTTAGCACACTTTGGAACAAACTTGACTTTCATTACCAAAAGTTCTGGGTACCTAAGTTTACTCCATAGTCTTCTTTAGATGTAGCTGGAGAAACACCAAACCAGGTGCTAACTGGGCTATATTCTTCATCTTGCCACTTATCATCTCAGTAGCTGTATCAGGGACCATCTTTCTTAGCTGTAATAAGCTCTAGAAGAAGTACAAAAATACCTTACAGATGGACATCCATTGAATTAGTACATGAACAGCCCCAGTTGCCTAATAGGGTTTATAAAAGGGCATTAGGAAGTCACAATTGACTGAGAAGAAACTCTAGGTAATATCCAATCATTGGATCAAGAGGGGTATACAAAGTCTCCGAAATGCCATGTCAATATATTTTGCGCGGAATGGTGAGTGAGAAAATGGAGAACTGTCAGCTGCAGTCTGCAAGCCTGTGAGTCTGTATACCCATGATTTTCTCTGTAATGACTTCTAAAACCTATCTCTAACACCGTATTTCTGTGGTAGTCTCCCCAGTGCATCCAATGAGAGAATGAATGTTGCCCAATTAGCAAGTGGTCCAGAGGCCACACTGGGGCTTCTGTCCAATGTGAGACTTCCCAAGGTCTTCTCACCAGGAAAAGTGAGTAGGACACCAGACTATGTGGTCCCTCAGCAGATGGAATTTCTATCCTGAGAATTTCCAGCTCTTTCGGGAAACTCTCCTGAGATTTGGGATGCATTGGTGAGTTTCTAAACTGCTGGTAACTCAGAACTAGGTTTAACTAAAGCCCTCAGATGCATCCTTGACAAAAGGGGTTTTCACTTTGGATATTTTCTCTTATCCTGCCTTCTGTTACAAATGCAAGTAATGATTTTTAATTGACTTTACTAGGAGTGTTTAGGAAAAAAAAATCTGTAATTCTAGTAAATAAGTACTTCAGTCAAGGACTATTCATTATTCAAGACTCAATAAACATTTTTTGAGTACCTACTCTGGGCACAGTCTATGTTCAGTGCTGTGGGATAAAAAGATAAACAAGACATGGTCCCTATTCTCAGGGACTGGGAGAGAAACAGGTATACTGGAGTAAGTATAATGTAGTATAGCAGTATACAGTTTAAAATTCTGTTACCTTTTGAACCAGGTGGTTTATTTCTAGGAATTTATCCAAAGAAA
The DNA here is from genome assembly GCF_002201575.2 of Neomonachus schauinslandi. Classification (NCBI taxonomy): domain Eukaryota; kingdom Metazoa; phylum Chordata; class Mammalia; order Carnivora; family Phocidae; genus Neomonachus; species Neomonachus schauinslandi. The sequence goes on along the minus strand of NC_058409.1, from coordinate 94,092,832 downwards.
CAGTGTTCAAATTTATGTTTAAATGTCTGTTAGTTGTTTCATGGTGACTGGCAGCTAAGTAGATGCTCAATGACTATCGAATAAACATCATGAGCTATTTATAAGAGCAGAAGTGGGAAATTCTAAACGTGCAACAGAGAGAATTGGTTAAATATGACATCTACAAATTAAAAGATTTTGAAGAAATTTTATATTTTGTAAGAATATTTAATGGCATGGAAAAGATTTTCTAAATACATTCTTAAAAGCAGCTTATCAAGGAATATATGTAGTATGTTCCTAGTTTTGTGAAAAGAAAACACACGCATACACACACAGAGAGAAGAGAAGCCTTTATATTCTACTTGGACCAAATCAAGTGATTGATGGCTTAACTAAAACAGTAAAGCAAAGAGTGGGGGGAAAAAAATCACTCCATACATAAGCTAAAAATTTAAAACCTAGAAAAGTATTTTTTTTCACTGATCTTAAGGGGGAAGGCCAAGCTTTTTCTTAGAATGCGGAACTGTTTCTTACATAGACTACTCCCTTTATTCAGCATGTATAATTCCTATTTGGGTTCTTCAAAATAAAGCAAAAATTAAAAGGCTTGCAAAGAAGTCTGAATCCTGAATCCTTCTAGATGTTTACATATTCCCCATCAATTTTCTTCAGTTGTATCCATACCTAATTTGACAATATTGTTTGGAGCAATTTGCATGCATGGAGTTTTTTTTCAAAGCACAGAACTTAAGAAAACGCTCTGTGTTAACACCATTTTATAGGTTCATGCTATATTTAACTGAATTGTGAAATTAGATTAAAATGCAACTGGCATAAATAGGTTTGGGACAAACACAATTTGCAGACGCAAAAGGGGAGAAAGTTATTATAGAGCAGCCTACAAGCTGCATGCTCTGGGTATGTTGGTATGTTTTACAGAGGGGAGAAGAGGATGGGCTAATCCAGCCAGTCAAATTCAAGCTGATTAGGGGAGCTCCAGGGTGGTCCCTTAGTAGGTAAAGAGAGAGAGACTGAAAAAATAGATACCAAAATAGTGCTTCTCTCTGGAAGCAGAAATTCTCTCTCTCCATTTCTATATTGTTCAAACTCTTTACAGTGAGTAAGTATACTTTCATAAGCAGGCAAATTACTCATTAAATTAATTACTTTTTAGTAAATATTAAAAACAAAAGATGAAATGTGCCTATGTTTGTATGACATAAAGAGTGTTTGAGAGGCAATGTGACAAGTTTGTTAGCAGCACTGTCTTTGTAGTTGGGCTCCCTGGCTTTGAATCTTAGCTCTGCCGCTTTTTACATGTGCAACTTTGGGAAGGCTCACTTCAAGCCCTCTCTAGTGCCCCACTTTATTTAACTGCAACAGAGAGATAATAATAAAATCCAACATCCAGGATTGCATGAGGATCAGATAAAGTGTAAGATTTTAGAAGAGCGCTTGACACAGAGGAAGCACTGAAATATTAGCTTGGTCTTGTTTTAGTCTTGTTTTCCTCTGTCATCAAGGGGCTTAATTTCTAAATTGTGAACCAAAGCTGAACTTTGCATGTCATTCAAGGGCAAATGAAAGTAAGTGAATGATTGAGAGCATATATATGTTTGTCTTGTTGTTGTAGGGTGGGGGTTGGCCCGTGGACCGAATCTGACCTACTGCCTAGTTTTATAAATAAATCTTCCCTGGAACACAGCCACACTGTTCACTGACTTATTGTCTATGGCTCTTTTCAAGCTGGAACAAACAGTTGAGTAGTTGTGGCACAGACCACATAGACAATAGAAGCTGAAATGTTTACTATCTGGCTTTTTATAGAAAAAGTTTGCCCACCCCGCTGTAGGGAATCCATCGATGGTAGTACCTTTTGGGCTGGAGTGAAAAGAGAAGCTTTTGTGAGCTAGAAAGGGGTGGGTGAATGAGGATACTCAGATGGGTACCCATATCATATGTGTGAGGAATCTGCTGAAACCAGTAAGTGTTTAGGTAGAAGACTAGTGTTCAAAAAGAGAAGAAAAAAAAAAAGTGGCTGAGTGAGTAGGATCTTTGACCACGGCAACAAAGGTATTTAGGCCTAGTGTGTTGGGCAACAGGGAGCCATTATAGGTTGTTAAGCAGGACAAACATATGAATATTATGGCTCAAAGGAGATTATCTGCCTGTGGGGTATGTGCGGGGACGTCAGAAGGTAAACCTGTAATGGAAGAGTAAGTAAGTGCCTGTGAGAATAACTTGGTGATGAGGAAACAGGGTCTCCACAAGAGTGATGGTGGGAGGGAATAGAAAATTCATTTTCACATTGTTCTTTAATCCTTATAAGAACTCTCTCCCCCCATTCTCACAAAACCCCATGGGTTTCTTCTCTAGCAATAGGCTCAGTAGTATACAGTGAACAGTAGAATTTATCCACATTAGCAAAATAGCACAGTCTTTCCTACAAAAGGAATTAAGATAATAATTCTAAAATGGGATACTTAATCTGGATAAAAACCTAGATTAGGCTCACCATGCCTTTCTTTAAAAGTCACGTATACGTATGTGTGTAGGCTGCCCAAGCCTTAGTCTAGGGAAACAACATGAAAACCATCTTATTCCATGTGAATTCTTTGATGGCAAAATCTAGGTGTTTACCTGGCCGGGTGTTAACGTCTAATCTGACTTGCACTCACCTTAGCCCTTGGCCAAGGGTTTCAACAGTGTTAGTGTGTATCAGGCTGTCACCCAGAGCTTAGGGTGTCTTTAGAGTCCATTATTGTTGTACAGAATATCATAGTGGTAATGAAGTGGAAAGAAGAAAGTTTGCATCCTAAATGTAAAGTGAAAAGAACGCATCCAGCATGTAACCTTTGAAATGCCAAGTAGACCCGCAGGGGTAGGCGGCAACATGGCCTGCTGGCTGGAGGGGATTTTGTGCTTCATCTCAGAGGTCCTCTGTTAATTACAAAGGCTTCATTGACAAAAGGTCTTTAGCAACTCAGAACCAAGAAACAGCCCAACGAGAGACGTGATGTTAGAGGAAATATTCACTGCCCTACCAACCAAGAACCTTTACAGAATTCAATAGGGGGGTGAGGCAAGAGAGGTGGACATGATCCTCAGTAGCCTACACTATACATGGTGAGATCTCAAGTGCACTTTCATGGTATCCAAAATTCCCAAGATTGGGTGAGCACTCGTGCTGCAATCTCTTGTGAAAAGTGAGAACATATGACTTCCTATTGTCCTGTATACAGTGACTTTACTAGGACCCACTCTTCTGTTGTAGTCCTGGTACCAGTAGACTTAAAACAACAAAAGTAGGGCAGAATTACTTGAATATGTGAGTTTTAAGAGGTGTATTAGTCACTGCCCTCCTCTTGATGTTGGAATCAGGTAACACACTAGGACAAATGTGGCAGACCAGCTTTCTTGGAATGCTTTATAAGCCCTGGCATTACAAAGATCTTCTACAATTGCTGCTCACAAAATCTGTTCCGCTCCCAGCACAATTCTCTAGAAGGCCACATCAGCTGGAACTGGGGCAGCAGGGGAGAGAGGGAGAAAGGAAAGAAAAATAGCCACCCTTATACTTTGCCATGGAGGGTTGAGAGCCACCTGTCAGTGTTCTAGAGAGGCTGGGGCCAAGCTCCCAGAAGCCACAGACCCTCTCAAATATCCCAAATTTATAGAGATAAGGGAGAATTTCCCAAATCCTGAGACAAGTACCAGGGGTGTGATACTCCAGGGGAATAGCTGGGTCACACACTTGGCATTAAGTACATTGAATCACATAGCAAGAGCAGTGTTTGGTGTTTATACTCTTAGAATCTTCTTCATTATCTCAAGGAGAAAACTTCCATTTGATATTAGTATGACTTCATAATATAGTCGATCCTTATTATTCATGGATTTTGTATGTGTCAATTTGCATCCTCCCTAAAATGTATTGGTGACCCCAAAATCAGTACTCGTTATTCAAGGACATGTGCAGAGCAGTGAAAGATCAGAGTCCCCGCTTTGCCTTCTTATTGCAGTTCTTATGAAATTAAAGAGTGTCCTTTGATGGTCCATTCAGTGCCAGGTTTTCCACATTTTTGTGCTTTTTGTTGATAACCCTGCTGTTTAAAATGGCCCTTGAGTGCAGTGCTGGAGGGCTATCTAGCAATCCAAAGCACAAGAAGGCTGGGATGTGCCTTACGGAGAAAGTGTGTCAGGTAGGCTTTGTTCGGGCAGGAGTTACGTTGCTGTTGGCCATGAGTTCAATGTTAATGAATCAACACTATTAAATAAGATGTTTTTAAGCAGAAGCACACATAAAACAAAACTATTTATTGACAGGTTGATGAAAATTTGGTGATCAGAGACTCCCTAGGAACCTAACCCTGTATTTCCTGGAGGGGGAATGGTTCAGCATTCCCTAGTCCAGTGTTCATGGTGACTTTATAAAACCTAACTACCACAAATCATGACAATCGTACTTATAATTAGCTGGCAATAGCATTTCATACGATTTTGTAAACACTTCTGTTCCCACTTGTTTTTCATACCCTATATTTGTTTTTGCTGTTACCTTCTATTTAAGACATTAATACTATCGTAAATTTTCCTTGTGTTATAGAGATACAGGGGTTTTTTTTCTCAGATAAATTTAAGGGAAAAAACTGAGTTAATTTAAAGAAGAAACACTCAGTAAATGATACTATGTACTAGGAAATATAGTAGTAAATATACAACCAAAAACAAGATGTGAAGGAGGCAGACACAAAAGAAGTTCTGGGACCCTAGAATTGGAGAAAGCATTGATTCTTTACCTTCCCTACTTACTGCCTCCTCAGAGTCCAGTTCTGTAGCAGACCGCAAATTGAACAGAAGTACTGGGACATGGCTCCCTGGGAATGTAAAGAGTAAATGAAAGGGACTGCGTAAGTGCATGGCCAGTCTAAACGCAAGTTGAAGCTTCAACTGTCTCGACAGAATTTATGAAGTTCATAGATGAGGGATTTTCTGTATTGGTTCTAAGTTTTCTTATAATTAATAGCAGCCTTCTAAATTACTGTTAATAATACAGTTCACCAGGCTTGGCCTTTAAAACATGAATTGGCCAATGGCCCAAACAAGCTGATTCTCCCACATGCAGCCCTGGGAAGGGAGTAAGCTCACACCACACCTTAGTAAGACATTGAGATCATTTCCAAGTTCAGCTCTTTGCAGCACACTGTTGTGTAACTTGCTTTATCATAAATGCAAGAGGAAGAAGGCTTTTGGTACTTGGAGCAAAAGATGTAAAAACAAAAAAAGTACAAGGGAGCAGTCAAAGTGAAATGAGAGCAATTAAAGAGACAAAAAGTCCCCTTAGCTGCCTTTTGGGGACTTTTTTGATCTTTTCACCAAGGAATTAGTAGCTTTTAATTTTCCCCACCTCAGCTTAAAATACTGCTGGTGGAAAATAAGTGAACATTATGGGAAGGCTGCTGTGGATTAAAAAGCAAATGTAGGTGAGTCAGTCAAGCAGCGGTCAGACTCTGTGAACACAGGGTCTGCTCACCTAGCTCACTGGCCAGATCTCTGCTGGACAACAAAAGTCCCCAGTACAGAAGCACTTTTCTTCACCATATTTCTAATCAGATGCATGTCTGCGCTTGGCTTGACTGTTCTCAGAATCATCGGACTTGCAGCTTCTGCCACTTAATAGGGGGAAGGTGATTGCTTAATTTTTAGAGCGAGTAGAAGGACAGTGCTTTTGGAAATTGAATGTAAGCTCGGGTTCTGTGCGCGCCATGGAAGATGAAACATCGATCGGCTCCACCTACAAACCAGAGGGGTTTTTCCCTCTCCCTCTCTCCTGTTTTTCCTCATTCCCCCAAGATCGTTGTGTTCACCAGCACACACCCAGGTCAGCTCACCCGGGAAGTCCAAGAGAAGGGTCACACTAGTCTGGGGGATGGTGAGGGCCAGGCCTGGGGCTTGCAGGGCCAGAGTGAGACGCGTTTGTGGATGACCACTGCATGCTGTGGGGCAGGCCCATGCGGCGCTGGCCGCAGCTCGTCCCGCTGGGAGCCAGAGCACATCATTTCAGAAGGAAGGGTTTCTGAACTCCAGTTTAACAAGCCCTCCACAGCTCCACTTCCAATCCCCAGGAAACTCATTAATGCAGTTGGATGCCATGGCAGTGTGTGCTTAAGGTAGAGAGGAAGTGCAGCCACTCTCCACCTCCACCAATGCCAAGGAGGCTCCTTCATGCATCAGCCCAGCCTCTTCCACTACACTGACCTGACGGAGATGCTTCCGGCCTTCCGAGGACTAACACAGGTGTGATTCCAGTCCGCCATGTTGTTTCTAATGTTACAAAGATGTCAGCCAACATATGAAGGGGGTTTTTTGCCTACCAGCAGATCCCCTGGCCCTAGTGAGAAATCACCCAGGTTGAGCAAGGCTTTGGTCAGGCTAGTGGGTACAGTAATATATCTGGCATATAATGAATAGAATGTGAGAGTGAGTGAATGGAGAGAGGAAGGAATTCTGGGAATTCTGGGAGTAAATCACAAGGTGACGTTAACTGGCCCATAGGTTATAACTTTGAAGAGTTTTTTACAACCAAGTTCAGGGTTAATTTAATAGAGAACAGCCGACCAGAACCTCAGCAGTGTCATAGTGAGAATAATAACTGTAAGATTAGGCTTAAGAATCATTGTCTCTTTCAAATTCTGGCTCCATCACTTCTTAACTTTGAGGCTTTGGACAAAATTATGTAATCCCCAAAGCCTCAGTTTCCCCTTCTGTAAAATGGGAGGGAGAGATAATGGCAATTTGAAAGGTTTGTTTATTGTTCTGGGGGGCCTTATTTTGGTAAAGAGATAAAACAATGTATGAGTAGGATTGACACAGAGCCTGACCCATAGAATGCAGTGGAAGTTCAGGGTTTGCTGCTTCCTCTCCTCCCCCTCCTCCTCTTTTTCCTACTCTTCCTGTGGTTAGATCATTTGAAGCAGGAATTGTGGTTTTCACAGAAATCACTCACCCTTCCATTTTAGGCTAAATCATATTCTAAAGTAATGCTATCTTTAATAGTAATCATGGGTATAGTCATTGGCCAAAGGTTGGCATAGTTTCTGTTTTCCCGGAGTTTATAATCCTAGTATCCTGTGCTTACTTGCTTTTAACCTTCTCCAGCCTGAGGAGTTAAGTGAGTTTTGGGTGCCAGAGAAGTATAAAACTATATTTTCCTTTTAGCCAACCAGTGAATAGAAGATTGCACACATTTGCATTTGTCACTGTAATTCTTTTGTTCCAAAAAGGGGTGAAAAGAAGGTCAAAAAGGATGTCACACATTGGAAGGAAATATCAAAATGTGTACCAGCCTCTCTTTAGAACATCACACGAAATTGAGAGTTTGTGTTATTTGGGTTTTAATTCAAGGTAAAGAATCTAAAATACCAGAGACAAATGGTTTGTGACTCCTATTCCATCTATTCAACTCCAAACTATTTTAATAAATCTAGGAGTTCATCTATATCCTGTTAAATTAAGGTTTTTCCATTTGGAAGGAAATAGTACCAAATTGATAAAGTCTTTTGAATTATTCTCTCTAAATATACTTAATCTTCATTAATGCAACCCTGCATGGTATTTTGAGCCAATCTGAACAAACAGGAAACTTTTTCACATATCGAATGCTTAAAAAAGATAGCATTTCTTTCCCCCGCCCCCCAACTATACAGTCTGCCAAGGAATGTGTGTATAGAGATTTCATATATGTTCAGAGTTTTTCTCTCCTGTCTCCTGGTCTCCTGTCTCAGCCCACCCTCATCTCTGGATATCATGTGATATAGTTTAATGTAGTCACTGAATTTTCTTTATTTTTCCTAATTTTCCTCAGTGCCGTGGGAAAATAAATCAACTATTTCTTAACATGCACTCCTTGTGGGGAAGTCATTGAGGGTAGCTCCTTTCTTTCCTTTTGTTTTTCCTTGCTGATGTGGCTACTGAAACAATGTGCATTTCAATTCCCAGGCTCTCCAGATTCGGGCCTAGAGAATAGCTAACACACAATTGATTTCTAGCCCTGCAGGAAAAGGGGAAGCAGTAGAGAAGGCAGATGGATTGATCGCTGAGATACAGGCCCTGTGGGATGCTTCTATATCATCCACATCTTGAATGTATGAACAGTCCTCTCATCAATAGGAAAATCCCCAGGAGAGTCACTTTCATAGGGTTCAAATAGAAGTTTAATTGGCAGGTATGCTACCCCCTTCATCCCTCTTCAGGTATGTCCCGACATAATAAACTGCCAAGCTTACAAATTCAGGCATGAGAAATAGGCAAATCCAAGGTGGAAATGTCAAATGGTGGTACTAAAAGAGCATTAGTCAAGGGATTGCAAACCCAAATATCTACGAGTACCAGGCAGGCAGATGTGAGACAGTAAATGCTAAAGTACTGTTACTTTTGCCTGAGCGTAACACCTGCCTACTTACTTTCTTAAAAGGCACACTAGAGAGGCACCTGGGAAGCTCAGGCTATTAAGCGTCCAATTTCTGATTTCAGCCCAGGTCTTGAGCTCAGGGTGGTGAGATCAAGCCCCGCATGGGGCTCCGCACTCAGTGTGGAGTCCACTTGGGTTTCTCTCTCTCTCCCTCTGCCCCTTACCCCTGTTCTCTCTCTCTCTCTCTCTCAAAGAAATAAATCTTTAAAACAAAAATTAAAAAAAAAAAGGCATGCTAAGGGTAAAAGAAATATAATAGCTAAACAAGACATATTCATGGGTCATCTTGGCCTACAGGCTCCCATTTGTGAACCTGAATTAGTGTCACTCCTCATTTTATAGAGGAGAAAACATAGAACGTGGCAAGTGAGACCCCTTACCCAATGTGTCACACTTAAAATTTTCTAAATTCACATTTTTTTTTTTCTGTCCCTGATGCCATGGTCAGGGACAATGGTCAAATGCCATGCTTAAAGTTCAAATTGTAGCTTGGAGAACTAGCCCCTAACTCCTCAGGTCTAAGCTCTCTGGAATGCTTTTGCTTGCATTATTAGACAGAATGATCTCCCTTAAAAATGACAACAACTAAACTTCACCTGGCTTTAGCAAAAATTAAAGGGAAATGTGTTGCCTCATACAACAGGGAAATTCCAGTTAAAGGCATGGCTGGATCCAGATGCTTAAATCGCTTAAGACACGTACTCTCCATCTCTTGGTTCTTCTCTTTTTTTCTGTTGGCATCATTTTTAGGATGACTCCACTTATGGTGACAAGATAAGTTGCACTAGGTCTAGGCTTACATATCTACCCGTATAACAACCCAGCCAAATTGTTGTAGAGCCTCTCTTTCCCACTGGATACCAACAACAAGGTCCTAAGATGGAATCTCATTGGAATAATTTGGGACATATACTCTTTCCTGAACCAATCACTATGGCCAGGAGAAAAGAATATACACATTGGCCAAAAGGTAAAGTCTCCCCAGTGAACCTCCTGGCCTGGGAATGAAGAGGGAAGATAGAGACAGTGCTCCAAAAGAAGGCAATGGGAACTAGGCAGGCCAAAACTATAAGTATGGATCATACTTCCCCTGAATGCTCTGTTCAGAGCTTATCGCCCACCCATAAGCCTTAGCATGGGGCATAGAGGTTTGGAATTTGTAGGGCCATGTCTTGGAGTCCCCTGAACCTACCTGAAGGCACATACTAGGGAGTAGTATAATTCCTAGTGACTCAAATGCCAAAGGTTAACCTCTTCCTTGTCTCGATTTTCTCCACTCTTTGCTTTAACATGTATTATTAAGCACTTACTAAATATCAAGTACTTTTTCGGGTATTTTCTCACAACAGTCTCACACAGCACAGGGAAGATAATTCCCATGGGCAAATAGGGAGCATCTGCTGTTCAAGGTCCTGAATGGTGTTCTAGTGAGACTTGAGGTTCCCTGTACAGGAGGAGCTGGGAGAATAGAAGGGGGTAGATCATGGGCCAGCCCTGTCTCAACCACAACAGCTCTTTTGTCAGTCTCATATTTTTAAGTTTTGCATACTAATTTTTTAAAAAGCCACTGGTGCTGTTTTTTCACTGAAAGTCACTTAGCAAGTAATGATTTTACTGCTGAGTATTCATACGATTACAAATGACAGAACTTCAATTTAACCTCAAAAAAAAAAAAAGACAAAATGTGTTGACTGAGATGATAAGATAGAAAAGTCGAGGAAGGGCTGATGCAAGGGTTCCTATCTTGGATCGCTTCTGTTCAGGATCAGTTCCGTTCTTGGACTCCATATGAAAGCAAGATATATATCTATCATGCTTCCCTTTCTCTCTTTGTTTAGAGTCTGCCTCTCCCCCCCCCCCCCCCAGGACAGCTCCAGGCATTCATCTTGTCTTCTGGCATTCTCAGTAGAGAAAAAGCTTCTCTTTTTACAATAGTTGGAAGAAACACCCTATCATTGAGTTTTATTCAATCTGTGTGACCCAGCTTACATTGCATGCCTATTTGTGACCTCTGTGTCCAAAGGCATTCCATGCTCTGTTTGGCCATGCTGGACTCAGGTGCCCACCTGTGCACCAGGAATGGAGGCAACACTTGCAAACCACATGGGTCTGGAGTATGGGAGAGATGGGAAAAAGGGAAGCCAGGGGATTGTTAGTGGACGGGGCTAGGCAAGAACGTCCACCAGCACTGTAACAGATGGACCTGGAGTCACAGACCTTTAATTTCAAGTGAATAATATATGGTGTTGCCTCTCTCTTGTCACTGATATGCCTTAAAAGTGGTAACTTGTATGTTAACTTTTCATTGAATTCTTTTTATTCTCCCATGGCAATTATGAGGATATAAATAATCTGTGGTGGGTTCATGGTCCATGGGGATTTCTGTTATGCCAAAAGTGGATTCTGTTTTGCCAAAAGAACACAAAAGTGTTCTTCACTACACTGAGAAAACACAGGTATAGTAGATGTCAGGTAATGGATTCAGATCCTGGTCACTATTGAGCATCTTTGTGTGACCTTGAGCCAATGCTTTGCTCCAGGTTTCTCCTTCATAGGATTTTGTCAGAATAAATTGAAGCCGTATGTATGTGTGTGTGTACACACACACACACACGCGCACACACACACACACGTACGTCTTAGTACAGTGCCTAGCTCATGGGAAGTATTGCTTTTCTCTTTTTCAAGTGATATACCCCCCAAAGACCTTATAAATTAAAAATCCCTTAGAATATGTGAACCCTAGATTAATTTATGGTAAAGGAATCTATTAAAATATTTCCTATATTAAATCTATTTTATCAAGAAAAAGACACCTGACTGATTTATTGTGATGAAAGTATTATTAGTAATTGTTGGGAGCATATACAAGCAACAGTGAAATATCAAACAAGATCTTAAAAATAAGGGAAATATTTAGATCTGAGTCAAAATAGTTCATCACAGAATAGATCTTCAAAAGCACTCTGCTTATAGATCATGTATTAAGGTAATGGTAACTATGGTAGCAGAAAAGCTTGGATCCCCCTCGGAGCTTAACTTAGAAGAATAATGTATATTACTTTCATCACAATCCAATGGATTATTCAGGAAGCCAAACTCCTTCTAGTTGGTGGCTCTGCATTCACTTTGATCACCAACACCTCTCCATCCAACCATGGGAAGTACCACTGTTTCTTGATCACTGACCCATCACTTCCTCTCTCTTTACATTAATAGTTACGTGGCCCTACTCCATTAGTCAGCAAGTAAAGCTGACTAATGGAGTCCTAGGAACACCTCTTGACAGTGGAAGGGGAAGCAAAACCTAGATCCTCCTGCCACCCTAGATCCTATTGTCCAGTATAGCAGCACAGTCCCTGATTTTGTGAGCATCTCGAGGAAAGTGCTATGGCTCATTGAACATTGCATCCTTCTTGTCCAGCATAATACCTGGGACATAAAAGTTTCCTGGTTGAAGAAAGGAATTAATGAAACAAGGCAAATAATCAAGATCGGCCTTAAAAATAATTCCTCGGCAAATAATTGCAAGCATTTGAAATCTGTATTTTGTTTTCTTATTCTCCATCCTACCTTACATTTGGAGATAAAAGAGGACTCCTGGAAGCAAGAGCTATCCAGTGCAGAAAGCCAGAACCAGTTGTAGGTCAGTGACCATTTTACCTTTGTCCTAACCCCTGGCCTTTCCACAAAGCTAAGCCCACCTCATTCTCTGGTTTGTGGAAGAGGAGCCAGAAGTAACCCTGAGCAGGTGGAAGGAGCAGATTGCAGTGTTTCTCCTCTGCACAGCCCAGCCAATTCTGGCTGCCCCGGGCCATGGGTCTGTCATTTTCCAGGTTGGCTGGACATTTTGAATGTCTTGTTATTAATGATTATTTTAGCATTCGCATAAACTAATTTGAGTTGTCTTTGTTCCTTTTCAATTAGATTGTTCAGATTCCAGCCAACCACCTTAAATAAACCATCTTAGTGTGTGCTTTCATTTGTTTTTTTCAGGGCCGACAATGTTCTTTGCCTGTTGGGCAGTTTTGAGGAGTAGTTAAGAATATGCTATCTGCTGTCAGACTGCCTTAGTTCAAATCTTGGCTGAGCTACTACCAGAAGGGTAAAATAGGGCTTTAATAATAGTTACTACTCTTAAAGGTTATTATATTAGAAAAAAGTACTTAGCACAGTGCCTAAGATATCATATGTCCTTAATAAATGTTAACCAGTATTATTTTATTGTAATTATCTAGGTATTCATACTTGAACATTTTTAAAAGGGGACTAGATCCTATTATAGTTTACAGATAAAAGAAATAACATCCTGGAAGTTCAGTTTCTCATTGCCTGGTTTCTTGATTTAACCTCTATCTCAGCTCTTTGAGTGTATTTTTTGTTATTAACAGACAAAATAAAAAGAGGACTTTTTTTTTTTTTTAAGATATGATGAAGCATGCCCTGGCTTTGATTCCTGCATAGGGCCTCCATGCATGTCAGTGTGATTTCTCTGCACGGATTGATGGCAGAATCCGGTCTGTTTCTAAGACTGTTTAAAGCAAGGCACAAAAGAAATCACACTGGTAGGGTCCACAGCTGGCAAAATGGGAGAGACTAAGCCAGTGAAAGAAGCTGTTAATACAGACCAGAAAATTTTTAAGCTAAAAAAAGGAACATGCCCACTGAAAGTCTGAAAGCAAAAAGTTTTATTTGGGTAAAGCAATGTTCAACGCTGCATGATTCCCACTTAGAAAATGCACACGCTTGCCTTCTCCAACTGCCAGAACATCATTTTTTTAACATAGAGGAACCAAAATAGAGAGAGGAATAATGGGCTTTCAGACAGTCCCTGCCCAAAAACAAACCTAGAAACATAAATGCTGAAGTGGCTGGACCCATCAGAGTGTAAAAGAGGGGGTCCCTATAACGCCTCTATCTCAGAGCTGATCTTCCGCTGACTTTGGCCATCCCGTGGGAAGCAATATAAGCAAGATTTCCAATACAGTTTTCGAGAGACAGTACTGAGGTTCCAAGTCCCCTGTCAGTGCTCCTTTCTCTGTCCTTCTCACCAGGTCCCCGCAAAGACCTTTTTGCCCAAAGCCCCCAAGTGACAGTGCACCCATCAGACAAACATTGTCTAAAAACACGGCTTCCTCCATCAAATGCTTTCCATACTGAAAATGCTTCTCCATCACTGGTGGAGTGGACATCCCGCAATCACAGTGATTCTCCCTTTTTTGTAATCAGTGAAAAATAGAACTTCGCCTTTCATTTTTCACTCCAACCCCTGGAATAGGACTCAAAATTTCATGGCCAGTCACGTCTCTGCCAAAAGTTCTTATTCCTCTGTGTCTGTACTTTATCAGTAACTGCCCACAAGGATGCATTTGGCTTGTATTGTAGACCCCAAGTGTATAAGCATAGTCTGTCGGATAGCCTTAGATTGTATCTAGCGAAGCATCGGTCTTTATTAAAAGCTCTCTAGTGAAAAGTCAGTTGTCATATCTCAGTTTATGCATAATCTTTTTCTTTTAGTATATTACATACTAACACATGGATTGTATCATCTATATATGTGCATGTATTTTTATACGTCTGTGTATTTTGTGTATAAAGCGATACGTACCCTATATATGGAAATAGGGAAATATTCCACAGAATATGACAATAATGATTGCATAGCACACAGGGGAAGCAACTGGAACCCTAAAGATGACCAATAATTCCCCAATTTTGCAATTAGGAAGCAGGAAGAGAGTTATGGTGTTGATTTCAACCCTCTTTTACTATTTAAGGGAGCGAACCTATTTTTCGTGACCTATATAGTGCTTAAGGAAATTGGGAATAGCTGGCCTACAATTAAAAACAAACATCGAGATTGCCACTTCCTTACCTGGCGGTTTTCCTTCGAGGAGAAAACAGAGTAACTGACGTGGTGACATCATTAGCGCCTACCCAGACCAGCTGAATGAATCAAGAGGCAGCCATGGACTTCCGACTCGAAGGTCATGATGTGTCTCCTGGGGGCAAGCTGGGGATGAAGGCACAGCATGGTGGCACAGTCAGAAGGACGCTCCACTCCACCACCAATTCCCCAGCATGGCTCATGACACGGGTGCAGAGAGGTGTTTGGAATGCATCCCAACCAGAAGCATGCATCAGGAGAGGAGACGGTTCCTGTGCGGCTGGCTCCAGAGGGTTGCTCAAGACGAAGACAACCTGTTCTGTCTACCTCACTGACTATAATAGTTCCTTGGGAACCACAAAGAGCAGTTGTCTACATCCTTAAGTATAGGGACTTCCTCCAGAGCTCCTGTTTCACTCAGTAGAACATAATGCCTCCCTGGGAGTGGCTACCAGAGGTCATAGGAATCTGCCTGGAGGTCTGCAGTGCCTTTTTTGTTTTTTAAAGGTGATTCATTTTTACCCCCATGAGGTATCCTGCTGTTAACATGCATTTACATGATAATAGCGATGTCAACATGTGCGGTGTTACAAAAAGAGTTTTGTTGTATGTTGAGTAACGTTTTTCACAGTTTCTGCAGGAGCTTTCTCCTCTGAGGTTTCTATCCCTGATTGAGTTTTCCAATTTGTCTCCTCCTTTCTTTTTCAAGTCCTGCTGCACAGAAAGCAGGCAAGGGAAGAAAACCACTGCTTTTTACACACCCACTTCTCCTGGATTCTCCGGGCTGTGCAGCAAATATGCATTGCTGTGGGCTTTTAGAAATAGGCTGGGGTGAGAGTCTCTCCTTGTTAAAACCTCTCTGCTGCTTTGCTCTACAAAGGTAGAATTAAATCCCAGTCTGGAATTACATGTTCTTACCTTCCCTTCTGAGGGGGTGTAGCGTGACCCAGGCTTCAAGATTAAGAGAACAGCAGGTTGTACCACTTCCATAGTATGATTTTGGGCAAATGACTTAAAGTCTCTGAGGCTTGGTGATTAACATAACATAATAATAATAAAAAAAAAAAGTCTCTGAGGCTTTCTCATCTGTAAAATGGGGGTTATAGTAGTAAGTTTCATGAGCTGGTTTAGAGAATTAAGGGAGAAGAGGACAAGCACTGTATAACTGTATGTAATAGATTATGGTAAATGCTTAATAAACACCTATTATTATTTTTCAACTTCTACCTCTTCTTAGCCATTCTTTTTCTTCCTTTCTCTTTGGTAAAAGCATGTGTAAATAGGTTTTTTGTCTCAAATCACAGTTTCTTCTTTAAAAAAATTTTATTTAGCGAGAGAGAGCACAAGTGGACAGGGGGAGGGGCAGAGGGAGAGGGACAGAATCTCAAGCAAACTCCCCACTGAGCGCAGAGCCTGATGCGGGGCTCGATCCCACGACCCTGGATCTTGGCCTGAGCTGAAATCAAGAGTCGCCACCCAGGGCCCCCCGAAGCATAATTTATTCTTAAGAAACGTCAGAAGTTCAGCAAATGTGACCAACTAGAGAGTGCGAAGTGTTATAATAACATTACTTTCTATTACTCTTCAGTTTCACTTCTGTATCCACCTCTCTGTTCGCTTGGAGAAAAATATTAGAAAAATGTTAATAAGCCCTAAATTTGAGAAATAAGAATAGAAAAGTGATAGACAGTGAGGAATATCGCTTAAGGCTTCTCTCCCCAACAATTATTATTCCTGAATATTTAAATTCTATTTCTATCCACCTATTTAATTGAGGAATATATTAGAGTAGATGTGTCACCACTGGTCCACTCAGAACCCAGAAAAAATCTAAAGCTGCTTCTACAAACACACATTATACAAAAGCTACGAGTGGCACATGTTTGCCAAATAAAACACTTGTTTGAGAAAAACATTTTCTTTGGGCATGACAAATTACACGTATTTATTTCAAATGTGTTGCTTTTGCTGGGGAACCTCAAAGGGAAGCAAGTTGTTTTGGTCCTGGCAGTTTAAGGGGAAGAGGTTAGCTGTTCCGAGTTTCAAGTCTTCAGTGATTCCTTGAATGGGAAAATGAGGGCAGGGGGGCACTTAACATTTGGAATGAATCCTTGTCAACATGCATTTTCTATGTTCTTGGTTAAAAATGAATCCGTGAGTGTTTCATTCCTTCTGTGTTAGAGGTACTGAGGTTGATAGGAGTGTATACAGCAGGGGTCAAGTTAGTGGACAAAAGAGGAAGCTCTGGGGGAGTTAGAAGGAAAGAGAAAGAAGCAAGTAACCATCCCGTGGAGAGGTTTCACATGAAAGATGACTAGGAGCTAGATCCATGGCACAAATGGAAATACCAGGGAAAAGGAAAAAGCTGGAAGGTTCACAGGGAGAAAATTGGCGGGGAAAGGAGACATTACAGCAAAGCCATGGCAATGGAAATTTAAAAAGCAAGTGTGCTAAATGCAGTGTGGTATCCTGGATTGAAGCCTGGGACAGAAAAAACTGGTGAAGTCTGGAGTTGCATTACTGGTAATGTGCCAGTGTTCGTGTCTTATTCTTGACAAACGGACCATGATGATCTACAATGTTGATGTTAGGGGCCTGGGTAAAGGGCACATGAGAACTCACTGGATTATCTTGGCAACTTTTCTACAAATCCAAAATAATGTATTTTGTACAAGAAAACCAAGGGTGAGGGATACTGAGTAGAGCAGTACATTAAGGTGACCTGGGGTTTGGGGAGGTGAGGGAGATGCACAGGAAGGCTGGCGCCATATCAGTGGGGACTGGAATGCTGGGCTGGGGAATCTTCATCCTGGTACAGACGGACAAGTTAGAAAGCTTTTGAAGGAAACCGTTCGGGGGGAAGATAATATTTTATGTTTGTTTTCCCCCCTAACACTCTGGGAATGTGGTGATGGTGGCAGATAAAATCACATCTATCTTCCAAGGGATTTGAGACTTATGAGTGGATTTGAGAAGATAAGTTGAGGGAGAAACACACATGGAGTTGGCGTTTGATTGTGCAGGGGAGTGACCCTGAGAACAGTCATCCACGGACCTCCCTTTGACAGAAATCAACAGTGAGGAGTTACGTGGGAGGGGGAGAAGCCTTGAAGGCAACAGAATAAGGAGGTCCAGGAGCCCAGAGAACAGCCACGGCCACGAGGCTACATGGCTCCAGAAGTCAAGGGAGGAGAGGATTTCAAGGTGGGTGTGGACAATACTGTTAAATGCATCAAAATCCAGCAAGTGAATGGGAGCCATACAGATGTCACTAGGGAGGTAAATAATGGCCATCACGACAGCCATGTCACTGAGGTGATGAAGACAAAAGCCATATTTTCTCTTTGAGAAGAGAAGAAATAGATGCAAACTGCACATTCCACCTTTATAAGAATTTTTTCTTGAGAAAGAGAAATAAGATGTCAAATAATGGATGCCTCTGTATAAGGAAGAAGGCATTTCGTTGTTGTTTTAGTTGATTGTTACTCTTAAAGACAGAAGACTTTTTTGTGAAAGGAGAAAGGAAGGAGGAGACACTACAGATGCTAGAGAAGGTAATGGAAAGGAAAGAGTGTCCTATAGGAGCTAGAAAAAAAATAGAAACAAGGGCCACCTGTGCAGGCATTGACTTTGTCTCAACCAACACCACCACCATTTCTCATCCTGAGCCGTGATAGCCTCTAATTACATCGGTTCACATCTACTTTACCCCCCATCCCTGTGTATTCACAGTTCAACTGGAATCTTATCATGGGGTACCCCTCCCCCTCTGAAAACCCTTTACACCATTGTTCTTTGGATACAGATCAAAATCCTCCTAGGGGCTGTAATCTAAACTCTTATCTGCCTCTCCAGCTTGATCTCACACCATCCCCTCTCCTCTTCTCTGCTTCCAACCATACTGGCTTGCTTTCCATTTCTTGAAAACACTATGGTTCCCTCCTCCACAGAGTCTTCGTAACATGTACGTAGTGCTTACTCTGTCTTGCCCTTCTCTTCTGTCTTAATCCCCTCATTCTGTAGATCTTTGCTCAATTATCAATACCCAAGTGAGGCCTAAGTTAATTCTCCCAGTTATACACTCCTATGCCATCTCCTTTTGTTCAAAAGCATATCTTGCGGTTCATTCAGCCTCTGTGTGTCTATGTGTGTGCACGTGCGCATACAACCGCACACAGAATTGAGTCATGTCTGTCTCCCCCGTTAAGCTGGAAGTAGCTCAAGGCTGTTGGTATGCCGTGCCTTCTCTCTTCATTCTCTCTAGCCTGGAAATCGCATCTGGAACATGGAAGTTGTGCATCTGTTGGAAGTTGCTACTAAGATGGGTTGTCCAAGTTCAGGTGTTTTTTGTAGCACCTCTGGAATTATCCTCTCTAGCCATCTTTCAAGGTCCTGATGCAGCTTGCATTAGCCATTTCCTCCTCAAGAGTAAATTTTATATCTCATTCTTTTCTCATTCATACTATCAGGACAATATTTGCCAACAGGAGACATAAACTCCACTGCCTGCAGGAAGTAAACAGGATCTGCTCTCCGGTTTGTCACAATTTCCTATTAAATACCACACAGAGAAGTTGTTGGTGCTAACAAGGAAGGGGAATCTCTTTTTGTTAATCTTAGCCTGACACTGACAGGTGTTTGACCATTTTGTGGTGGTGGGACTTAGCAATGGTTGACATGTGAAAATACATTCTCAGTGTTGTCAGGTCTCCTGATTTTTGAGCCAAATTCAGCCCAGCGGCTCTAGTCAGACACATGGGTATGTGGCAGGTGTCACTTGACCCCTAGAATCCTGACTTCCTTTTTCTTATGGCATCCTGCTTAAAGCTTCCTTGCATTAACTAAGCATCCCCTTTAATGAGCGGAAATATTTAACTGAACCTTTTAACTGAACAGCTCCTAGAAGCAATTAGCATTTAGGGAATTTCTTGTTTAGAAATAACGCCTGCATCAAGTTCCCCATTATGGACTAACTTGAAACTGGAAGATAGATGCTCATTTTTCCCTGGGATAGCACCTGCAAGCATTTCTGGCAGTGGGGCTCATTGCAGCTTTATTGTGAGGCGTCATATTTCCTTCATGATATGAGAGAATGGCGGGTAAATAGAAACCCCTCTAACATGAGCATTTTCTGAGGAAGGAGATTATATTCCTTTCAAATTGCTATTTACCTGTCATTTCAGATCTGAAAGTTGAGTACGTTTCGTGTGTTATAATTAATTCTCCCATCGCCTTCGAGATCGCTGCCTTTTGGCCACTGTCTGGGAAACAGAGTGATGCCAGGTGTCAAAAATGAGAATTGTGTCAGGAGAGGGAAGGACAGGAAACTCGCTGCTGTCTGAGAACTGCAGGGGGAAAAGTCTCCTCTATTAATTGAGGCAGAAACATGGATGCCCCGAAATGAAACGTTCTTCCGACCCCACAAAAGCTACACGTGCTTAATGAGGGTCATTCTGATCAATGGGTGGTTCTGACACCATTTTTTATAATATGGATATTTGATCATACAGATAATAGCAATAAAAGTTCATGTTTATTAAATCCTAGGGACTGTGCAAAGTCTTTCCATGATTTATTTCACTGACTCCTCCTAACAGCCCTATTTACTGATGAGAGGATTGATGTTGAGATTCACTTAAATGCCTGAGTTTATTCAGCTAGAAAAGAGGAGTGCTAGGGTTTGAACCCAGGTGGGCTAACTCCAGGACCAGAACCTCACCACCACCACCCCATAGATGCTACCTTCTCAGTCACGTGTTTCAAGACCTGTTGCTACCAAACTCCATCTTCCTCAGCTTTCTGTAACTTACAGATGGTAAGTGGGTCACTCCTTTGAAAAGGCCCTTGTTAACAACAAAGAAACCACTGCCAGCCACCTGCTCCCAGAGCAGATCTGTGTAGCACAGAGTGAGTGTCCTGGTGGTTTAGGACACAGTCCGCATGTTCCGAAAGAGGAAACAGGACGAGAGCTTGAAACCGTGTAGCACAGAACCAGGCACTGACTGCCTCCTTTTAGGAAAGGAGCCGGCAGGGCCCACTGTGGACCAGGGACAGGCTTTGCCCATGTGCAGGAAGCTCTTCGGTGGGTGGGCGGCATGACCCATGTGGGGACGGAGCCCAGGAAGGGAGGGAGACGGGTCAGGGGCAGTAGTATTTCAGGGGATCCGCAGACTCTGCACTTTTGCCTGGGGCCGGCCCTGCTTCAAAGTGAAACTTCCACAGCAAAACTAAATAAAGGAAAGAAAAGCCAAACAGAACAAATTCCCATTTAGTCAGCTTTTACTGTCCTCGGAGGCTCTGTGTTTATGCTAGATCTTAATTATGCTGCTTGTCAAAGACACACTAAACTCCACTGTGGTTGAGGGAGCTATTTTATCTTTTTATCTTTACAGTCAGAAAAGGACTTAGTATGCTGAACCCTACCCTTGATGAGCTTCAAACCTGGAATAAAAGAACGTTTCTCGCTCTCCTTCCCAGTTGTCCCCACCTCTGCCTGCCATCCGTGAACACCTAATGAGGAGGCTTTGGCAGCCTTATGAATAGCAGAACAAAACTGGGGAAGTCCAGGGGGGCTGCACGAGCATCCCCTGTACAGCCCCCCATGAGCGGCTCCCAGAGCCCAGACCCCATGCCTCTGTCCTCCACACATCCCTCCCTAGTGCTCATCACCCAGACTTCCTGGGGAGGCACTTACCAGTACCCTCCCATCAGCACAAGCGTGGGGAGCATTCCTCTGGGCATGCTGAGGGTAATATTGGGGGGATTACTTGAGATGTTGGATGCCCCTCGGTGTGCATTAAATGACTGAACCGCACAAGGACGTTATTCCCTTTTCAGCCCTGTTATACTCCTTCGGATTAAATCAAGCAGAAAATCTGCAGTGTTTTTATCATCTTCCTTTCTTTTCATTGTTATCTATTTTTACCTTTACTTTCTATTCATGGCAGGTGACACTTGTTTTACATTTCTTGTGGTGATATAAAATTTTCTTGTTCAATTAATGCATGCAGGGAAAAGTAGATTTAAGATCTACTTAAAAGGTGGATTTCAAGAAAAATTAAGTCAAGGGGAGAAAAGCAAAGATTGTGAGAGTACAGGAAGGACTAACTTTTGACAAAAGTTTTAAGAGGGGGTCACCTGGGTGGCTCAGTTGGTTAAGCGTCTTGCCTTCGGCTCAGCTCATGATCCCAGGGTCCTGGGATCGAGCCTCACGTTGGGCTCCCTGCTCCGCGGGGAGCCTGCTTCTCCCTCTCCCCCTCCCCCTGCTTGTGTTCCCTCTCTCGCTGTCTCTCTCTGTCAAATAAATAAAATCGTTAATAAAAAAAAAAAGTTTTAAGAGGCCCTGAGTTATGCCTTGCTCTCACGCACTGTGAACTGATCTGTATTGTTTATGCAAATCACTTCATAAGAATGTATATGAGTATATTTTGAGGGAAAGTTGAAAATTGTGACACATCCTTAACACTGATGAGTAGGTCAAGCAACAAGTTCAGGCTCCTAAAGGCAGAATCAGTAGGAAGATACTTTGGAGCAGCTACCTCCATCCCCAGGCCATAGGCTGTCAGAGCCCATAGATAACCATAATCTGTGATAATAGTGGTTAGTTGGGGATCAGACTTCTGGAAGATTTTGGCTTTGTTTTTCTTTACCAAAATTCAGATGCTTGGGCCCCACCCCCAGAGATTCTGCTTCAGTGGGTCTGGAGTGGGGCCGCGGTAGGTGCATTTTAGTAACTATCCCAGATCACAGATGAGAACTCTCAACTTAGAATTTCCATGGATAGAATTTGGTCAGTGTTGGTACCCAGTGTCGCATGCAGACCGAAGTGAGAAAATGCACCTGACTACGTTTTTGTAAACACACAGCCTTCCAGTGTTGAGAGCCCATACCATTTTAAGCAGTGTTACTGCTTCTGATACTAAATAAAAAACTAAATGTCCGAATTATGCAGCCTGTGTCCACCAAACACTGAAGTGGCTCCTCAATCCCTCTGGCCCCTCTGGACCCCAAGAACATTTTTTGGAAAATTGGGATGAACATATTTACCCATGTGAGGATAACACATCTGACTGGACAAAATCCGTGGAGGTCCCTTTTTTCTGCGTAACGTGTATCTGTTTCTATGCCCAAAGTAATCTCTTAAAAACTTGCTCTTAATAGCCACTGATGTCATATAAGAACTTTGCCCGTTCCTGTTCAAGGCAAGTGTTGAGTCAGGTTTTACTTCCCAGATCAGAAGAGCACCCTACATCCCCCTGGTAGGAGTTTGACAGCCTTTCTCTTCACTGAGCCTGATGAATCTGTTTACCTTCTGGTTTCTGAGAAAACCAATGGGGTTTGTCATGGAACCCCCAAGTCCAGAACATGCTATGATTCATTTCTAATCACTGACATTATCCAGGTGACTTGCTCAAGCCTGGCTTACACAGAGTTCCCTTTCAGCATAGACGTTTCATAACTAGCATTATCCTGCCATACCCAAAGCCTTGTGAAAATTTTTTCAACAGTTAACAAGCAGAGTCTGCAGTTATAATATGCTCATTAGGCTGCATGTTAGTTTTCAAGTCTTGCAGCACACATAATCTTCTTGATTTCCGTTGAATTTCGGTTCTGTTGGGCATCAGCACAGGAATGCTGGCAGCCCTGTGGGCTTTGCCGAGGGCTGCTCTCTCTATGTGTGTTTTCCACAAGGCAGTGCTGACGGGAAAATAACATGCCTACCCTATTTGCGTCTCTAGTCACTCTTTGGAGGTCCCTTCAATCATTGCGGGGACTTCTTGAGCCCCTGGTGAATGAATTCTTTCAGGGACCAAGTTAATTTTGGAAGACACTGTGAAAGTTATATCCAGTAGTCCCAGTAGATGAGTAGGCTGATTTCTAGAGTTTATTAGATCTTCCTTTATTCTACGTCGGGCTCCCTGCTCGGCAGGGAGTCTGCTTCTCCCTCTGACCCTCCTCCCTCTCATGCTCTCTCTCTCATTCTCTCTCTCTCAAATAAATAAATAAAATCTTTAAAAAAAAAAATCTTCCTTTATTCTAGACCTTACTTCTGTGTGTCTCAAAACCACTGCCTAGAAAAAACAGGGCTCTAATTCCAAATGATCAGTTTTCAAGTAAGGAACTTGCAGCAACTAAGTGCAGCACTTTTTTTTCCCTCTATATTTTGAAAGTCTTGCATTTGGGGAAAAATATTCTGTGCCCCAAGTCAAAGTGTGCCAAATGCTACAGGAACTGAGAATATGTTGGCATTTTCTTATTTTGTGAAGAAATGGTTGTGGTTGCTGCGAAGGAGTTTTGGGGGGTTTTGTTCGTTTGTTTCTTGGTGGCTGGTTATATAATAAAAGCTGATGTTTATTCATCTCTTAGCCACTAAGTTAATGCCTGCAATGTGCCTGGCACGGTGTTATGCCTTGAAAGTGCAACAGTAAATAAGACCTGCTTCATTTCCTAATGGAACTGACTGTGAGGAATGCCAGTCTTCTATACAGGTAAATATAATGGAGCAAGTTCGGTGGCACTAATAGAACTAAGAACAGAAGGTAAAGGGATGGAGAGAAGGGGGCTAAGACAAAGACCTGACAGATAAATGAGACCCTTTGTTGGGGAGACCCAAGAAGAGTTGGTGTTGAAACTGACGGACAGAGAAACAGAGATCCAGGAAAGGAAGAGTGAAGTAAGGCAGATTGGAATAAAAAAAGTGGTGGGGGGCTGGGGGGGGTAGGGTTGTGTCTTAAGAGATGATTATGAATCTGGCTCATATGTAAGATTTGTTTGCATAGACTGATAGGGATATGATGCTTTTGTAGATTGACCTAGCTTAGCTGGGATAATTAAGGTGAAGAGGAAAAACCCCAGAAAGTGTCAGACCCTTCATTGTTTAAGACCCTGGAGACCTCAGTGAGGAGTGTGAGTCAAGACTAATCATATCTTCACACTTGATGCATTTCTTCCAAAACATTTCTTGACCCTTCCATGACTCATCCATGAAAATACCTTTTTCTATGGGTTACTGGGATCATTAAATGAGAGGATGATGTGTAATAACCACCTGAGAGCTGAGGATAGCAAAACAACTAATTTGACTATATTCATTGAATCCTTTCAGTTCCTTAAAATGTGTGGTTTTCTTAAGAACGAATTGAGCTTTAGACTTTCCCCTTTGGGCATCTCAAAATACTTGTTGAGGTATGCCCAGCATGTTCTTTACAGCTTGAGATAATAAACCAGGTATGTACCGTGCAGTGTATACATTGTTTGAAGCTTCTAATGGTCAGCTTCTGTAATGCATCTTCTGATCATTGAAATGGGTTCTTGTTGACCCCCATCAGAGTGATCAAGCATTCATGATGGTTTGAGCAAGCGTAGATGCATTGTAGTGCAGCTAATGATGTGTGAACAGGGTTCACACCTGTCAACCTTCATTGTTTTTCCACTATGAGAGTAGCACTTATTTCCTGGGATGCCAAATATTAACTTGCATGAGTCCTATGATGGCATATTAACCCTGTGTATTCGAAGAAAATCGAATGAATACCAACTGCAGGCATGTGCCACCAGAGACTTGAATACAGACAAAGCTAAGTACCTGATGGAGGAGGCATTAGGAAGAGCCTCAAGCATAGACACGAAAAGCAGCAAATCAGTTATTGCCCCAAATCACTAGTTTGGCCTTAACAAATTTTCTACCTCTTAGACCATCAACATCAAATCCACCTCCCTGAGCCAGGTTTCTTTGAGGTGGTCATCAAAGACTAGAGGATGCCCTACTGCTCCTAGCATCGTGGTCTGGCACCTAAAATTCTACCCATCAGGGGTCCTCCAAGGAGGAATGATCTCCTAAGCATATTAAGCTCTGTCTACCCTTGCCTTACTTGTGTTCTATGTTTGTTTGAACAGATAAATATTTGATAGATTTTGATCAATGGGAGGTTTAAAGAAAGTGTTAGGATATCTTGCAGGAGTCAACCAGGGAGAAGAGTCTTTAATGGAGACAGAAATGAATCCGTGGTAGACTTCCCACTTTCCACTTTTATTTCCAGGAATAGCTCTGCTTTCTGTGCTAATATCAGACCATGAAGCAGGAAGCACCGGACCTGTAGACCTCCTATGGAAATCCAAATTTTTCATTACTCAGACACAGATCTGATACTTCATAGTTTATGGAAATATTATTATTTAGAACAGACACATAAGTACTTAGGATTCAGAGACTAAACCTCATCTTTCCTTTTTCCCTTTCTTCTTCCTTCCCTCTTTAATTTTTAAAATTTTAGTTGCCATCTCTCTTTATGAAGGTGTGATTTACACACCAAAAAATTCACCCATTGTACATGTACAGTTTAATGATTTTTGGTAAATTTATACAGTTAAGCAGTCTTCCCCCAAATCCAGTTTTAGAGCACTTCCATTGTAGCAGAAATTTCCTTCATGCCTGCCCAATTTATTTTTAATTAGCATACAAAACCTTCTCCAAAACTGGCTGATAGATAATATTCTTTTACTTGAAAACCAAGGAAGCATGTTTTGTAATATCTTATTCTAAAAAATGTATTTAAATTTATTTTTTTTAACTTCTATTATGCTATTATAATTACTGTGGCATGAGAAGAAATAGAGGGGGGAAGAAGACGGTCTTTTACAACTGTGAAGTCTGGTTTGCAGAGCTGTTCCTTTCACCATAGCTTGATGTTCCACACTGAGACTTAATGAAATGGAGCTTGTCACTGGTGGCAGGAAGAAGAACCTGTTTCTTGGGTTACATAAGCCTTAAGTTATTAAGCCTTTAGTTGCCAGTTAATTGGAACAATACCGATAATCTCTGCTACTTGTTGACCATATTCTATGGTGTTTTCTTTAAATGCATTATTTCCTTTAACTCTCACCCTGGGCTCCCTCCCTTTAAAAAGATTAGGGAAACTGAGGCTCAGAGAAATGAAACTCATTTTTCAAAGTCATTCCACAGTAAATGGCAAAGCCAGAAATCAAACCCAGGTCTCTCTCAGTGCCCACACCCAGCCTCTTTAAAAGTTGCATTTTATCCCATCTCTGGACAAATGAATCAAGGAATAGTCTAACTATCAGAGCTCTGCTTCTATTGCCAGGAAAGAAAAATTCAAAACATACGGCCCTAGGGGAAAAGTAAGCCAACATCATACTTAACCACCCAAAAATGATGGAAATTAAGGAATGATTTCAGGCAAGAATGCTTATGGCCTTGGAAGTTCTGAGACGTTGTCTTTTGAACTATGCAGTGTGTGAGGCTGAGTGAGAGGGTGAGTCTGTGTTTGGACAAGCTGCTGCTTGACTCACTTTTGGTGATTCTCCACCTGGGAATGAACTTCACCGATCTGTGGTAATGTTTGGGGAAGCATCATGATTTGGTGGCTTGAATAAACTTGGAGTAGGTCATTATTATATGCCAACTTGGAGGGTGTAAGAGGGACATTGTCTGCAGTGATCTCTCCTTCAGCTAACTCCTCAGTGTATCCCTCATTTGCCACCTGGCAGATAAACACTGCCTTGTATTAGATTGTTTTCATGTGTATGTGTTTTATCATCTATCCCTGTGGCTCTCAAATTTGGTTAAGCACAACAGTCATGGGAACCACTTATTAAAATAGGTTTCTGGGGGCGCCTGGGTGGCTTAGTCGTTAAGCGTCTGCCTTCGGCTCAGGTCATGATCCCAGGGTCCTGGGACCGAGCCCCGCATCGGGCTCCCTGCTCGGCGGTAAGCCTGCTTCTCCCTCTCCCACTCCCCCTGCTTGTGTTCCCTCTCTCGCTGTGTCTCTCTGTCAAATAAATAAAATCTTTAAAAAAAAAATTTATAAAAAAAAAATAGGTTTCTGTTCCCCTGAGAAGTCTTTGATACAATTGTCTTGACTAAAGGCTCAGATACCTGTATTTTTATAAGGCTTTCCTGGGATTCTTGGAATGAACCATATTTGGAATTTGCTGGTCTTTAAAACTGTAGCTCTGTAAGGGCATTTTATTTCCTAATATCTGGCCGAGTGCTTGGAATAAAGTTCAATAGCTATTTGTTGACCAAAGGAGGGAATGGATGAATACTCTAAGTTTCTTAAGGTCAGTGATGACGCAACTCACCTCCCACAATGCTAGTAAATAGCAATCAGTAACAATTTACAAACTGATTAGTTTAAAATCTCTTGTCTTTTCCTATACCTCTGCCAGCTCTAGGGAGATGCCCATGAATCTGCTTAAAGTCTTGTGTTCTGAAAAGCCTGGTGGGTGTAGCATCCAGGAACTGATCTGAGCAGTTTCAGGAGTTCGCTTCTCCCAGAAACCCAAGGAGAAAACCAATTCCCACATTTTGCAAGTTTATTTTGCCGTAGTACAATGAATAATTGTCCTGAGGGGACTATGTGGCATCAGAGAGTATTAATCTTAGATTTTCATTTCCTGTAAAATAACTTTCCACTTATTACATTCAGTGACAATACTTTGGGTTTCAGGAAATATGCATATTTTATCACAGACAGTCCTAAGTGTGCTCCCAAATGTATCTGAAACTCTGACATTAAGAGGGGCAGGTGCAGGCAATTGAGCGAGTGAGGATGCCAGTTCAGGCTGTGAGAGAGCTGGAAGTACAGGTAGGACCCACTCGCCTGGAGTCGGCAAGGCCAGCACATTGCTGTCTAACTTTTGGCTCATTGAGCTTATAAAGTTGTTTTTCAATAGGAAAACATTAAAAATAAAAATGACAGTAATAACCATAATGAACGGGCTAGCATCTTTCAAACCCCTGACTATGTTGCAGGTATTATACTAAGCTCTTTCGTGTATCATGCTCTTTAGTGGATTCTTTATGAGAACCCAATGAAGTAGTATAGTAAATGACACATCTGAGCCTCTCAACTGAGACTGAGGTTAGGAAAAAAAGAAGTATTTTGATCATAGAACTGAAACTAAGTCCAGGGGTAGCTCCAGGAGAGTTGGCTTTCTGAGGCTCAAACAATATCCCAGGACCCTTCTTTTCCCAGTTGGCTTTTTCTGTGCTGATCAAGATCGACCCCAGTAACTCCAGCTTATATTCTCTGTAGATCAATTTCCCATGGAAAAGAAGACTCACTTCCTGCAGAATCAGGGAAGTCCATAAGACTTCCCTCACTTCTGACACCCATTGCCAAGTCCAGGGGACCCCAAGATCACCGTCAGTTTTAGTAATTTGCCAGAAAGACTCACAGAACTCACTGAAAGCTATTATACTGATAGTTATGGTTTATTATAGTGGAAGGATACAGACTAAAATTACGAGAAGGACTCATAGAACAGAGTCCAGAAAGATTCAAGTAGCAGAGTGACAGTGTGTGACAATACACACAGCATGCCAACCAGGAAAATGCTTGCAAGCCCTGGTATCCAGAATTTTTACTGGGACTCAGTCACAAGAGACACAGTTGACCATCCAGGTAGCTGATCTTTAGTTTCTAGTACCTCTGGAGGTCAACATGATTCACATGGTTCAAAGCTCCCACCATAAAACACGTTGTTAGACTATCCATTATAGCCCAAGGCCGTCAGGTAACAAAGATGCTAATGAGGCAGGACATTCCCAGGACTTAGATATTACCCCTCTGGAGTCCAGGGCAAAGGCTGGACTTCTCTTTGCATAAAGTTAATTCTTTACTACACAATTCTGCAACTTTGTCAATGACAGCCCTGGCCTCCAGTGTGGTCCCGGGTCCATCCCTGAACCAATTTTTCTGGCTTGGAGAGGAAACATGCTGACTGGCTAGGCCTAGGGGTAGGACTCTTCGGCTGGCCCACTACATAAACCAAGACCAAGGAGTGTTGGTCCTCAAAGAAAGTTGGACATTGATCAACCTCTTTTCAGTAGTAAATAAGAGGATGAAAGTCCGTGTTAACTTATGAAAAGACTCCACACAGTAAACAAAACACCAAATTCCTTTTATTTTGATTTAATGGTAAGTCATTAGCAAGTCCATGGGAAAATGAACTAATGGTGACTTAATAAATGTAGTTTTTTTTAAAAAGAGAGCCTCTTAAAATACGACACGTGGGACTTAAGAAAGAGGCTGAATAGTAGCACGTTGATGAGGAGGCTCTGTATGTGATTGCTCATGCAGTTTCCCACCAGGAACGAGTTGTCTGTCTTACTTCCCTAGAGCAACATGAAGACCTCCTAGTGCTGTGGTTCCCAAGCTTGGGATGCATTAGAATCTTCTGGGGAGCTTTTAAAATCCTAATGCCCAGGTCACACCTGATACTAGTGAAATCAGAATGGCCGGAAAAGGGATCCAGGGATCTGTATTTTTGTAAAGATCCCTGGGGATTTCCATGGGCAGCACTTTGGAAACGACTGTCCCAGAGTATTAAAACAACACAAACTCCACTGCTCCATACACTAGCTTCTAGTATGGCCACATTTACCAGATGAAATGAACATGCCCAGTCACTAGTCAGAGGAACTGCTCTTGAGAATCAGCAGGTTGTAGGGCAAAACCCGAATTGGTCGGGTCTGGGTTCAAATCTAGCTTTACATTTACTATGCGTTGGATCTTGAGCAGGTGTCTTAGCCTCTGTAAGGTTCAGTTTCCTCATCTGTGAGGAACCTCTACTCCAGGGAACTTCTGAAAGAAACAGAGGATGTGGCTGGCACAGCAAACGTCAAGTCCTTTCCTTCCACTGTTAGATTTATTGTCAGAGAGAAACCCCTAGTCTTTTTTTTTTTTTCCTTCCTGCTTTTTAGACTTTGTTGCTTTGTGTTGTTGTTTGGTTTGATTTTTAACATATCTATGTAAGATTTCTTTTTTAATTCTATCTCAGTCAATGATGCCAAGGTTTGAAGTTTTCTTTGTTGTTAAATATATTTGTTCCCTTAAGTATTGAGTCCCTACAGGGGATGCCCCATTCAGTCACTTCTCCAAGCAAGATGGATTCAGTATCTATGACAATATTTCATCAATCCTAAAATACATTCACTTGCAAAATAACTCACTGTTACTTTATGTATGAATAAGAGAGGAAAAACCTTTGCCAATGACACTCTAACATGCCATCAGTTCCAAGAGGAGTCCTATTTTGTAAATGTTAAAATGAACAAGGAAATGTACATCCTAGAGTCAGTGAAATGCGGTATCCTCCAGGAGCTCAGGAGTTGAGACACAGAGCTATACACACTCCTGATTCAATCATCAGAGGCCGGGAAGGACTAAAACCCACAGATGGCCTCAATCCTCTCTCTCCTGAGAAGAGAGTTGATTCCAGTTTGATGAGGAGAAAATTCTTATTTATGGCTCTTTTAGATCAATAAATGTCATACACTGATCACTGTTTCACCCTTGAGAAATATAGTGCTCCATTCGAATGGTCCCCATTTTAAAATCACATTTCTTTAAACACGGCCAGTTTTAAATGGCTGTACATCATCCCACCCATGGATGGGAGAGTGAAAATGGCTCATTATTTCATCAGATCACATAAGCCATGATACAGGAAGGCAGGAGGCAGGAAGTTAGAGGGAATTCAATTTGATGATCACATGATCTTCCTTTCTCAAACCTCCCCATTCAACTGAAGATTTTATGTTGTGATCCCAAATGGGTCAAAATGTAAGCTTGGGAAAATTTATTTTTTGAATAGAGCCCTTTGCTTTATTTATATATATAAATAAAATTTTTATATATAAATAAAAAATTTATATGTATATAATAAATATTTGTATATATATATTTAATACAGGTTTGCCCATTTCTCTCTCCTTACATTAAAGCCTGCTTGCCCAGAAATGTGCCTACGTTTACAAATTTTTTTTCTTATGGAGCTGGCTAAATATGTCCCCGAGGAAAGGCAAGGTGTTTGGAGTGATTTGGGGGACAGGTGAACAATCAGTGATTCTGACTCAACCAGTTGAAATGAAATCTTTGTACTTAGTTTGGGAAATTAATTTTTTGATGACGGAAAAATATTGCAGAAAAAAATCGCAGAAAAAAGAGCACAAGACAAAAAATAATAGCCACTTCAAATCCAAATGAGAATCCTACTAATAGCAACTTGGTATGCCATGCTGGGGCCCCACTCCAGTCAACAGAGCTTTTCTTTTGAAGGTAAGCAATTTAGAGAATGAATCTACTCTACTGTCTGGTAGGAGGATGGGTGCCAAAGTTAGATCTTTAAGGAAATAATCTTATTAGCCCCTCTTATTAAGGAAGCCTCTGCGGTGTGTAGACTTTGAACCTGCCTGATAAAAAGTAGGTCTTGTCAAACAGCTCACAGCTCCTAGTGAAAAGGTTGAACTTTGTTGGTTTAGATCATCCAATCCAAATGCAAACATGTTTCTAAAGCTTCTGTTTGCATACTCTGGGAGAAAAAAAAGACTTTCTCATTTTCTCCGACTCCAAGGAGATGGCATCTCCCACCGAAATTACTAAATCGCTATGTTAATGTAGGCACGCACAGAAAGGCAAAAGTTTCCTGCAGAACCTGAAATTTAAAGCTTCCCATTGTCATTGTATGGGATCTTTTATTTCTTTGACGCTTTTTTTTTTTTTCTCTTAACGGACCCTGGTCCTTGAGTTCCTCGACCATTACATTTCAGAGCTGACCCCATCTGAAGTTGTAATGCTGAGATTTTGACAGCTTTGTCATTTTCATAGCTGTGGGGGTTGATGTCAAGCTTACAGGATTATTGCTCTCCAGGAAGACTTCACTACATAATCAAGCGGAAGGTCAAGAGAGATGGACAAAAAAAACTCTAATTAAATCAGGAAGGGCTGACTTGTGCCTATAAAAAAAAAATTAAAAAAATAAAAATCCTGCAATTTCATGCTTGGATCCAAGTGCAACAATTGGCCGCAGTCAGGGGCCTCACTTGTCGCAATGGACAACAAAAAATTGCCATTTAAGTGAGCGGCTCCTTGAAGAAATAGCTTCATTCTTTGCTTCCACTATGCTATTAAGGCTCTTCTCAAATCAAATTAAAGAAAGGCAGGGTAACACATAGCTTGATTAGAGGAATCGAATGGGGAGAGCAAGCTCTTCTCTGGCATCTGCTGTTTTTGCTCCAAAGACATGTGGCTTCTGGGTACTGGCCCAGTATGTAATACATGTGGACTGTAGTAGTGCCCAAACAGAATTAAAGGAAAGCATAAGACCTATTCTCCTGTGAACAGAATGGAGAAGAGCCTGACCGCAAATTTTTGCGTGAAGGCTCACTGCAATAAGGAACCAAGCACCTCATAGAATCTTCAAATTACTTTAATGCATTTTAGTTCAGCACATCCTATCTGAGACCTACTATGTGCCAAACATTAGCTTGACACCAGTGGTTCAACCAAGTCATTGGCAGGAGCTTCGTGGCTATTGGGGACAGGTGAGCAAATACTAGAAATGTATGACAGTAAATACAATGATAGGGCAATACTAATAGCTTTTTAAAATTGAGCCCCTACTATGTGCCAGTCACGGTTCTAAGTGCTTTACAAGGGACAACTCATTTAATGGAAAGGTTAGACTGTGATGCCTGGAGCACAAAGGACATGAAAATCCCCTGAAAGGTGGTGTCTGAATTGGTTTAAAGGAAGTATAGGAATTATATCCTATTTTGAAGAAATACGGGAATGAAAGAAAACCCTTGCTAAATAGAGAAACCTTCATCTATAAAGCTTGAAGTGTGCCATAAGATATCATCCAGGACATAGGGTATTCCTCTGGCAGCATTAAACAAAAGGCAGGTGGTGGGGAAAGAGCTGAAGATACTAGAACAGAATGAAGGCTTTGTCCTATAAGTGATGGAACCAGTGGAGAATTTGTAAGTAGGGATGATGTTCAGATTTCGGTATTAGAAAAATCACCCTAAGATCCAGAATTGCTTCTGTCCCTGTTGAAGGAAGAGCAGTGCAAGTTTGCCCTGTAGGCGTCCCTTGAAACCTCCTCCCCTGCCTGGGGCATTTGTGTGGAGCTCTTGGGGATCAGACACCCAGACATTCCATTTGTTGATTAAAAATGAAAGGAATCAAGATTTTTATTTATTGGTGAATCCTGCTCATGAAAACATAATGCTTCTGTATCAAATCTAATGCTCTAGGATTTCTTAGAAAGCGTCGCCTTCTTCAAGCAGCAACCTGAGTGTATCCCACTAGGTGTCTATGTCTGCGGGAATCATGACCCCTGGACAGTTGGCTGGAAATCACATTAACTCCCACCTGCCTTCCCACTAGGCTGGTGTGTGAGGCCATCTGTGTCTCATACTTACAGGTCAAGGAAAACCATCTTGCTGAGAGATGCCTATCTTTGATGGCCAAAGCATGACTGAATGACAGGGCAAAGGAGAAAGGCAGTGGTGGGGAGGGGGACAGAGAGGCAACAGTAATGTGTGAGCCACACTGAGGTGTCTGGGTGGGCACCCAGACTGGTGATGATGTCCCCAAGACTTCCCGCTGCAGGAAGGGTAGGCCACCGGGGATGAGATGATGAGCTAATATGTGTCAGGTTAGAAAGTGATACTCATTTCTTCCCTAACCATTTTGCTGCAGGTTAAACTCTCCTTCATGTTTGTGTAAACCAGGTGCTGGAAATACAAAGGTTTGCTTCCTGCCCTGGAAAATAACTGATTTTCCTTGCCATCCTTGCTATGGTCAGTGCCTCCCATTTCTTGATGAGCAAGGGTTGGGCACTGCGTCCTGAAGAATGCGGCGTGCACCCCAGTTAGTGGGAATGAGCCTGATGTTCTAAGACAGTGTAAGTCTCTGAAATGTGTCCAGTAGTGAAAGGAAAGGAGTCAAACCAACCTTAAGCTATATATAACCATAACCAAGTTGTGGTTATATATAGCTTAATGACTTGGAAGACCTTCAGAGGATGGAGGAATATTGTGTAATTGTCCAGGGTTCTGAGAGGGGCTTTACTAGAGAGTTGACCAGTTGTACGGTAACACACCACGCAAACACATATGCGGAACTGAGCAAAGCCCTAGGAATCACTGTGCTGTGGTGGAAAGGGTGGTGAAAGAGCAGGGAGAATAGACACCTGTTCCAAACTTGCATTTTGCTGCTGAGCGTACAAGTGGGGCAGCATTTTCTCTCTCTATTCTTTCAAACAGTGCCATGGTATGAAACGAATCTTCAACTGATCATAAGCCAGAGATCTGCGGTCTCTACCTCACTGGCTGAGTCTGCAGCCTGAGCAACAGCAGTTGCAACCCCCCCGCCCCCCGCCGCCAGCCAACTGTCGGCCCCCACTCCACAGATTTCTCAGGAGCAGGGCTCTGGCCCCCTTGGTCATTTCAGGCCTGTAGAGCCTTCCTAAGTTCTAACCACATATCAGCTTTCTAAATTGAGAAGGTGATGAATTTTTAAATTCTTGAACCTGAGCTGTAATAATATTTCCACC
Organism: Neomonachus schauinslandi; assembly: GCF_002201575.2. Lineage (NCBI taxonomy): Eukaryota > Metazoa > Chordata > Mammalia > Carnivora > Phocidae > Neomonachus > Neomonachus schauinslandi. Next base: position 94,058,126 of record NC_058409.1, on the reverse strand, counting down.
ACCCTACACATTACAATGCAAGAAGGCAACAGATACATTTTCTTATGATGCTGAGACCATGAAATATTGATGGGGGAAGGGAGCGTGGCTGTGGTATTGAGGTTCGCCTGTAATGAAGGAAGTGCTTCTCCTCCCGGCTTCTCATTCTCCATCTTTCTCTTCTGACAACTGAGGATGGGAAGGAAGCCCCAAACCCATGATACCCAAGGCTAGTTCAATGAAAGCTCTTAAAAAACTGTGCAGTGAAATCTGTCTATAAAGGTCTTTATCAGGTCTCCAGGGACCAATTGCTAATGCAGCTAATACACATTTGATCTATACAGATGATTTTCCCTTTGTCCCCAAGAGAACCTCTACAAACACTTTGGATTTACATGGTGCCAAGCCCAAGTAGCCTGTTGGCAAATAAATAGCATTTTAACACATTCAAGCATCAGTTCCCAGGATGAAAAGTAGCATGTGGGCTCTTCTCTGAGTTTTCTGTCTGTGCTATAGGACATAATCAAACTTCATTTTTAGAGCATTTCTTTTCCTGGTGACATTTCACTCGGCAGCACTGCATTCTGAAGAGAAAAGGGCACAAAGTAGAGACTTTGCTGGTTCAAAAGAAAAAGAATAACATTTCATCTTGGACATTATTTCCAAACACACGTTTGAGTGTCATGTGGGGACCATTTAAGAGTGGTGCAAATATGCAAGACATCCTCAAGGATCACCTCTTTGAAAATGTAATATTGATCTATTTATTGTAATACATATTAGAAATTGTGTGTGTGTGTATGTATACACACACACAGAGTTGTGGTTATATATAGCTAACACTTCTAAGCTGCGATTTCATAGATACTATTAGCTAGGATGAGGTAAAGTTGGAAACAGTATTTTTCTCCAAATGGACTTACTAAATGAGTAAAGAGCTGAGGGCTGGATGGAATGGTGGCTGCCATAGTTTCGGGGAAGGACTGGATAGAGCACAAGTCTGGGAGGCAGTAGGAAAATGACTCACACTTGGGAAATGCTGATCTAGGGAAATTCCCCACCTATCTAATTAATAGGAGAGTCAGGGCCAGCGCTGCCCTTCCCTGGCCAGTGGTGATGAGCTTGGATCGATGTGCCTATGTCCCCAGGCAGAGACAGACCATAACTGATTCCGTGTGACTCAACAGGATTTGAATCACAATTCCCTAGTTATCAGAAGTCCTGTTTTCCTTGTGGTTTTAAGCAGAAAATTGCATGTTCATGGTACCTCAGTTGGATGTATCGTATCAACCCTCCTCACAATGAAATGATGTAAGACAGGATATTGTAGGTCACTCAGGAGACAGGCTGTTCGGAGAGGGAGTCCTCCAAATGAGTGGGCTATGTCCTGGGTTCACAGGTGCAAGGAGAGAATTCGTAACTCTCTTAGGATGTGTCTGAGCCCATGATAGAAAGATGATGATAGTCGTGCCTAGCTACTGAGTCTTCAATTTCAGCCAGCCACAGCACAGTAAACTTCAGGAGAGCTAGGGGAACCGAGTACCATTATTCTCCCTGGTGTATTTACCGGGGGCTAAAGTTAGAGATATACAACAGCTAGGAGATTCAAATCTAGTTCTGTCTGACCAAAAGGTTTGGATTTCGTTCGCAAGTCAAAATAAGAGGCCGCTCTCCAGCTGTGAACACTATGGGGAAATGACTGCTCCTAGAGCTGTGGTACTGTTCACAATGGGCATTTGAAAATCCTACAAAGCCTTCTTTAGAATATTGTCCAGATTTAAACTTCATCCCTGGCAACAGGAAATCACAGAATAAGAAAACGTTGACCATGATCTTTTCTCAGGTATGGCAAAGGGTGGGAAAGTGGGGGATGGTTGGTGTAGGAGAAAGAGAAGGACCAGAAAATAATAAATCCATATAAAAAAAGGAATTTATGTGCCAGGGTTGTCTTCCCAGATCCATAGTCCTAACGTCACAGGGCCTATGACATAGTCCTGATGACCCGAGGAAAAAAAAAAATGTATTCTCCTCGATCTTTTTCCTCACCTATATTATAAGGGTTTTGGACTAAATGACCATGTTAGTCCCATTAAAACCCTTTGAATCTACATTAAAGGTAAAAGTAATTTATTTTGGTTTTGCCTTTGATGTATAGTAGCTCAGAAAGGGAGAGTTGGGTTAGACAGTAGTTGCTAAAACACTAGGGAAACCTTACCTTCACAGGTGACTCAGTCTGGAAAAGGACATAGAGCCACAACATCATAAATGATCCCAGGAAAAGTTATATAGGATATCTCCTTCTGGAGCAGGGAACAGGGCCCACATTCTATCCCATCCCAGTTCTCCCTCTTTGGGCTCTGTACGAGAAGCCTTTGCCTTCTTGCCCATGCGTAGACTTAGAATGTTGTGGAGTCAACCAACTTTCTCAATCAGCTTCTGTACACAGCAAAACATTATGAGTCCTCTCCCTAAAGAGCTTAACTGTAATCTTAAAGAATACGGTAACTGCTTTTCTTTTGCTTCATTTAAGAAAGTTACTAAGATGAAGATCATACAGTTTCTGAATCTTCTCTGCCACTTTAGTTCTTAAACCACCAATTTGAAGATAGCTTAAACAATTGGTCTGTCTTCTGGAAACAGGAAGTCGGTGCCCTAGGCAATTCCTTGTGTTGTTCTGGAAGCAATGATAGTTTCTCAATTCTACCAACAAGACACACGTAGGCCTCTTAGGTAGTCTGAACAGTACATATTTATGGATATTTATCATTAGGAGTTGAGTTTGAGCTTCCACAGGGGGGGAAAAAAAGCAAAAATAGAATTTAAAGACCACCAAGAGTATCTTCATATTATTTACAGAGACAGAGAAAAGCCTGTGTCATAAGACTAGCATTCTAAACTCACATATTATACAAGTACAGAGGGGCCAGCAAAGTCAGAGTTACCCTCAGATGAAGTGTACCTGGTATGAGAGGAAATGTTCAACTCAATGCTGGCTAATTTAGTACCTACCATGGAGGGGAAAAATAAGGGAAATGGTAACTTAATGAAGCAAAAGCATGACTTGCATCAGAAAGCGATTAGCTGTGGTGATCTGTACAGTGAATAAAGCCAGGCCATGTTACAACTTGAGTTGGCTGATGTGTTTCAGAAGGACTCATAATTCATGTTTCAACTGGAGAAATAGCTTCAGCAAATGATGCAACATACTGCATTTTTGTTCAGGTGGTTTGACAAAAAGCAAAAGATGACATTGTTTGAAACTCTGCCTGAGAAAGGGTCTTGATGTTCATGCAGTCCAGCTTTTCATCAGATGTTGGCACAATGTGTGTGGGTATTTCTCAGCAGTGCCATGCGGTAGACCCTATTTATTTTGAAGATTTATCAGTTGGGGAGCCCTTGTTTACGTAAGCAAGCAGAAGTGATTTGTACTTAAAAATAACTGCATGTTCAAGACCTCTTGTGATTGTTTATATAGAAGGAAGACGTAGTTATTTGCTAACTATATCATTAGAGAAGAGATTCGTGGGCAAAACTCTTTTTCAAAGATATTAATAACATGCAGCCTTTATAAATTATGAAGTTTGAAGTACTGTTTTCTCATTTGAAAGATTTAGAAACTTCTAGCAAAACCTATAGATGATAAAATGGCTTAGCAAAAACTGTAGAACCTTATTGAAAAACTTAAAATCAAAATTTGAAGTAATCCCTTTCTGAAAACAAAACAAACAAACAAACAAAAAAAAAACTAAGCTCATCATAAGGTATTAGTCCTGTAAGCACATTGTTAAAGCAAAGAGACTGGATTGGATGGTGAAAAAGAAACTGGCTGTGAGTTCCATTGGTTTTACCTTTCGCCTTTTGTGGGGATGAAGGAGCATTTGAAAGGCAGTCAGACCTCTGCATTCCAGCAAACCTATGCTGGGTAACATGAAATTGAGTGAGTCTCTTAATCTCCCTGGTCCGCCTTGTCCTTTTTCATTAAGATGCTAGATTTCTATTAGATTGAGGCTCTCAACCTCTGTTGCTTATAGCTTGGGGAAGGAGGGGTGTAGTTAAGTAGATGGAGGATTCTGGAGGATGTGACTTCAGCCTTCCCCCCCCCCCCCCCCCCCGCCATCTCAAGCAGAGCAAGCCCTTTCTGGCTATCAAAATATCAACAGAAAGGTGTTCAGTTGATTTTTAAAATGTTGGAATTTCCTTTAAAAAAAACAAATCCCCTCTTAATACTCTGTTTTTATACTCTTTAGTTTTTATTGATCTCTATCATGGGGCAGCTACTGTGAACACATTGAAGGTAAATGATAATGATGACTGCAGCATTTTGCTCACAGATTGTTAGTAATGATCTGAGTGCTCGGGGAGCACTTCGAGATGGGGTTCAGGCATCTGTGAACCAACCAATGTAAGTTTTGTGCCTTTGATTGGTAATCTTTTGAAAATTCATAATAACCAAGGTTTATTATGAGCTCACAAGGTGCCAGGCACAGAGTTAAGTACCTTATATTTCTGACTGAGTCCTCAAAATTCTAGAAGTAAGTTTCATTACCCATAGGTTCCAGATAAGAAAACCAAAGCTCAGGGAGGCTGAACAGCTTGTCCAAGGTCACAGGTGAGCAGATGACTGACAGAACCTAAGGCCTTTCCCACTTTGTAGCTCTGGAGGGTAAAAAGAGGGTCCCCAGGGGACCCTCGCTAAGACTTCTAGTCTTCAGTCAGCCTCTAAGTTGATTATTGCTTAGTTATTAGAGGAATACATTATATTCTGGAATGATCTTCCTCCCAAGGGATCATCTCTGTTCTTGTCACTCTAGTTAGTTGCTTCTGAGTTCTTTCCAGGAAAATATTACAATGTGTGTTGGACTCCTTAGCGGCAGGAATGAGAGGAACCACCTCAAGTTGAGAGCACGGTTGTGCCCACATGTGTCCAAGGCCTCCTGAAGGGTCAGTGGACTGGATGACCCAGCATTTTGGGTATGGGGAGCCAATACTACAACTTTGAAATCATCTGACAGGGCAACTTGTATTTGATTTTCCATGCATCAGATCTTTGGGCACCTGGGTTGTTGTATGATTGTGTGGTATATGACTGTGTGTGTGTGTGTGTGTGCACGTGTGCTCTCATGCTACCTCTCATCTGTTTATCACTGAGGGATGTTTTGCTTCTTCACACACTGTAGCAAATTCCCCATTGCTTTGTGACGGTATGTATCAAAGGGTGGGTTTGTCCCCTTTGGGCTCTATTTTACTGATCTACACTGTGTGCTCCCCATAATTTCCATCTCAGACACCAATTTTCCATCCAAGGTATCTCCATTGGGATGGACTAAGCCATTGGAAATGACAGTCACTTAAAAAAAAAAAAAAAGAAAGAAAAACCTGGCAAACATGGGAATGCACGTTCAAGGGAAGCCTTTGGAGAGAAGCAGGTTGCTCTTTTCTCCTTGTGTGAGACAACTGACTTTGCCCAAGCTGACTTCTTGCCTAGATAAACTGACTTAACTGTGAGGTCCTGCCAAAGGTAGTTTCATTAAGCAGTGCCTGGGGCTTTTGCAAAGTGAAGTCACCTCTGCCTGCCCAGCAGGGACTTTCTAGCTAGACACCAGGGGAAATGCATAGCCTTCTCACTACTCCTACAGAGGAGGAAGTTCCTATCCTCATCCTTCCTTTGCTGTACCGGCGTACTCTTCTTTCTGCCTGTGGCTAACATGCCCGGCTCATAATGTGTCGTCGAGCTACTGACAAGAAGGGAAATGGTGGACTGTGACTTGGAGAATTGTTCGTTTTGCTGAAGCGGAGACTTGGGGACGGAGTCATTGCTCTACTTGGCGAAATCAGTGGTCTTCCCATCTAATGCTGTGACTTGGATGGGGCACCAAGGAGCATTTGTTGAGTGAGCGTGATTGCTCTGCATCCAGCTTGGAAGGTTAGTCGTGTTGCCAAATGTGCCTTACTTCCCTTAACAGCCCATTCTAAATCAATCTTCCATGAATTCATCAAAATGGTTTTTTTTGTAGTGCCTGAACTTGGCTGCTTCCATATCCGTGCCCCCGACCCAGGGGCGGCCACTTGCAGGGCATTCCCTGAACTGTTCTCTGAACTTTCCTCCCTGGAGTGTCACCTGTCTGCTCCAGGGAAAGTGTCCTTCCCCCTGGCTCTTTGGCCATTGTGACCATATTTCAGTGCTCTCTGTCCTAATAGATGAGTTGGGACACGCCTCAAAGTGCTCCTCTTTCCTCTGAAAGAGGTTGAATCTGGGAAGGGGGGGGGGTGGAATATATGTGGGAATGGTTTAATTGTATCCATGAGGATTCTTAGTAATCAGGATGCCAGTGTGTGTTTTCCAGAGCCTAGAGCTGACATAAATAATGTAGCGTACCTCGCTTTGTGCAGGCTTGCTGAGGAATGCTGATGGAGAAAAAGCCAAACTGGGATCTGAAGCTCCCGGCTCCCGGCACAGCCTTTAAAATCTTTTTATTGAGTAGCAGTTTTAAAAGTGCAGCCAGGGCCTTGGCGGGCTGTGTATGCCAGGAGAAGCGGATGGAGGAGTCACTTTGGAGGAAGGCGCCTCACTGGGTTTTTGGAGAAGGAGAATCTAGAGCAGCTCGGGCGGCTCCGGCTAACGATTGGTTAATTTCATTTTGCCTTCTTAATCCCAGAAGGACTAGGACAGCTCTGTCGAGGCCCTGAGAGCCTGGTAAGTGTGCAGCTGTGGCTAACAAGATATGACTGGCCCCTCAAACATTGTTAAAAGCATCCTGCTAGCCTTTTAGAGCCTCTTGCCTTAATGGTAAGAGCCAAATGAGCTTTGCGGGACAGCTAACCCCAAATGAAGTCCTGCAGCTTAAGCTCATTTAAAGGCGAAGTATGCACTGGGGAGAACAAGGGGGACCACAAACGCCACAGTTCATTTGCAGGAGGGAAACAAATGTGTCTTTACGTGGGATTTTTGCAGGAGGTCTGCCAAGCCAAATTTCCAATTGAAGCGTCTTCCAGATTTTGATTTAAAGTGTAACTCAAGCCCGTTCTGGGGCACCAACGATATAAGTAAAGGAAAAGATGGGTGGGGGTGTAGAAGGATGTTAGAAGTAATTCTCTGCTGTTCACGGTAAGGGACAGGTTGTGGGCACTGAGTGAAAAAGTCAGCTATTCCTTGCTTTTACTCCGGTGGTTTAGAGAAGGACCTCAGGGAACATTTGTTTTTTGTTTTTCCTTTTGATTAAGGCATTTGGGGTCTAGAAAAGAAGATTAAAGCAGGATCCATTTAATTTATTTAGTTTGCCTCACAGACATGAAGCTTCAGAATGGTAAGTATCAATTATCTTCCTACGGGTTGGGGACAAGCCGGGAGAGGGGTTCTCAAGTGGGTGTTCTGAGCAAGGACCTGTTAGCAAATCCAGGCTATTGTATAGCTTTGGCCAGTGGTAGGAGTTGATGTGTTGATACAGAGAAAGCACTGGTGACAAGTTTGGTTGGACTGGGAGGGTCTGTGCAGCTTGCCCCTTAGGGGATGGTTCTTTCTGCTCTTGCTGGTTTGACAATAAGGAGACCTCATTTGGACACCTCGTTTACCCACTTAGATCATGAGAAAAATGTAAAAATACTCAGATACTTTCATCATGGAATGTGTGTATTTTTTTCCCTTTTAAGTGGTTACATAGTTGTTTTAGGTTTCTTTGCACTTAAAAAAAGTATCATCTAAATATGTTTTATAAAATAGTACTTGGAAATTTTGCCTGTGGTATGATCCTCTGCACATATTACTAAGAACTCTCAAACTTTTAGCTATCTGGTTAAAGTGGTGGAAAAGAAGCACCTTTTTTTTTTTTTTTTTTTTTGTCTCAGCCTCATTCCATCGTCTCCCAACAGTCCCCAGATTTTGTTTACTTGCTACTTTAAAGGGTTCCTTCCAAATGTGTGTTCGGTAGTCACAAGAGGGCCACATCCTCCTCTCTGCTTATGCAAATGCTTTCTTTCCTGGGTCAGAGTTGCTCTGTCTTGTTTCCCCTGCCAGTTTCTGTCATCATGGGAAAGGGAAAGGGGATTGAGGTGTCTTTAGTCTGAAAGATCTCTCTCAACAGTTTTCTAGCAATCCTTCCATTCTTCAGGCAATAGCATGCGCGTCTGTGAAATGGGCTTGAGACCCGATGAAAAATGTAATACCTCGGCTCTCTGGAAGCTTCTCGGTCATGGTTGCGAATACTTGAAAAAAGTTGTAGGAGAGATTTAGCTAAGGGGTTGTCCGTAACCCGTTCTCTGTAAGCCTGAGTTGAGAAAGACTTTAAGTGCCCCCCTCCCCAAAAAACTGTTTGCTTGTTGGTTTTTATTTATAAGTGCATTAGAAGAAAGTACATTTTAACTGCAGAGAGAAATACAATACTCCTAATAAACAAAAGTCAGTTTTTATAACCTAAGAAGTGACCTGAAGGAATGTGAGGAATTGATAGAAGGCTGTGGTTCTTGGGTGCAAAGTCACGGCTTCATGTTTAATTTAACAAAACATTAAACATTTCATGTTTAATTTAATGAAACATTAGAGCACTAGGATTTGTCACCTTCATGACAGAATGTCAGAAATGTGGGATAGTTTCAGAATATATGTTCTTTCTGCAGAATTCACATATGACACTGGAAATGTTTCACAGCTGAGGACCTATACTTTTTTCTAGGGGTCTTTTTTTTCTCCTCTGATAAAAGCAGGAGAAGCAAAACAAGTAAAATAACAAAAACAACACCACATTAGGCATGCACTACTAGTCTAGCTAATTTTAGGGGGACTATTAGCAGGCATTTAGGCAAATCTATTAACATTTAGCATCAGCACAAATGGAATTGCATTTCTACTTTTTGTGCTTCTGACAAAATAAGCACAAGGATCTTCAGGACAAGAAAAGAATGGATGTTGGAACCATGTGTTGGGTGGTCAACTTTATTAAAACCCATTTGGATTTTTTAATAACTATTCAAGAAAGTAGAGTGAGATCTTTGGAAAAATTCAAGTAAATCTCTCAGTTTGACGAAGATTATTACCAATGAGGAGAGGCAGTCTGTGTTGCTGGCCAGGTTTTTTCTTAGTCTGGAAAAAGGGGCTGGAGGTTGATAGTGGTAGACGCCTTTGGCTTGTGATGGAAAATTTCCCTTTTTGTATTTCTGAAATATAGATATGCCCGACCTCTCTGTCCATATTTTGCAGGTTGATGGGGCTCGATTTGCATCTGATGCTTGAAATGTTTAGCTCTTTCTGACAGAAAACAAGACTTGATGTCTGAGCAATGCAGGTGATTACCAAATCTTAAAACATGTATGTATATGTGCACACATACGCATTTATACACACACACACACACAGGATAACAAAAGCTCCCTAAAGTCTGCCTCCATTCATTTGAACTATCTCCTCCACCATCTCTGGATGCTGTATGAAACACAACATAGTGCTTTGTTTTGTGATGGCAGGAGTGCAAATACCTCTCGGTGTTATTATATACTCAGTCTGAACGTGCAGTTTCCTTGTGTGCCTTGAAGTGGCCAAGACCAGATGCTTCAGAGAGAGATGTCATATTAATGCAATTCAGAGGAGCATATGACAAGAGAAAAATCGTTATAGTAGTTACTGACCTGAAGAGCAAGTAGCTTTTTTAACCTTTAAAAAAATTGTTTTAACTCCATCCTAAGTAGCAGCCGATACTTTATTTAGTTGAATATTTTTTAACTCTCTTATAGGTTGCATTCTTGAATGGGGGTGCAAAAGAGTGGCCTGGACTTTTGGAGAGCCCTATTTCCTCTGGGGTGGGGCTAGGGAGAGTAGTGAAGCCCCCCGGTTGGGGCTCCTATTCATTCCCCACTCCCTGGGACTGCCTCCAGACTCTGGGCCTTTGGTTCCGGGACTGATACCAGCACAGTGGGATCCAGCTTACCTTGAACTGCCTTGGGATGGCACCCCCTGGCTTCTGCTCCCCACCCCGCCCCAAGCTGAGGAGGTCTGAGCAAAGCTCACCCCATGTGCTGTCCCTATAGCCCAGAGGCATACCTAGCTGCCCAGCACACTCGCGATTGCCTCTGTGTCCCCTCTCTAACCTGACCTGTGTGTGGCTCAGAGAGGGTAGAGGTTGATAACCAACTCTATTAATTTCAAGAGTCCTCTTTTGAGCCCCCTCTATATGCCCTGACCTGTATGTGGCTCAGAGAGGGTAGAGGTTGATAACCAACTCTATTAATTTCAAGAGTCCTCTTTTGAGCCCCCTCTATGTGCCCAGGACTCTGACAGGCCCTGGAAGGAAAAGCAAATGAGACATGATTCCCATCTTGAAGGAGTGCCTATCTAATGGGGAAGTTGTGCTAACAAAAACGTGTAAAGCATAGTCGTGGGTGCTGTGGGGACTGAGGAAGGAGAGCCTTTCCGTGGCCGCAGGTACCGGGTGGGTGCCGAGGAAAGGGCAGCTAGTCTTCAGACAGCAGGTCAGGAAAGGTTTCATAGAGGCTCTTGGTCAAGAGAGGAGCCTGGAAGTTTCCCCGGAAAGACAGCAGGCAGAGCCTTCTGGGCCCAGAAAATGGTTGACTCCGGGTGCCAAGTCCAGTAATGTTAGTTAGTGCACAGGAAGGCAGAGGATTGTGCTAGAATGATTAGCACAGCCCTCACAGTGAATGGCTTTCCACACCGTCAGTCTGCACCATCCTATGGGAAGCCTGAGGCAGCCGGGCAGTTCATGGATGTGCAGATGGCAAGGGCCAGGCATCCAAAAAAAAAAAAAAAAAGAAGAAAAAGAAAAAGAAAAGCAGCGCACGGGTTTATGTGAGAGCTCCAATTTCCATGTCTAATTTGACTTCGAGAAAACCTTGTGCTGGCTGCCACTGTGTGGACCAAACAATTAAATGTGAAGGTCCCAGATGGAGCCTGGGGGCTGCTAGCTTGCAACCTTTGCAAATGGACAGCAGGTCCCTGTAAAGGGATTTCATCCTCTGGCTAACTTGCTTTAAACCTGAAAAGATTTTAGAGGCACTTTTACACAACAGAAACTGTCTTTGGAGAGAAATTTCCCCCCAATTTTGCAATTTTCAAGTGCCCCCACTTGAAAATCTGCTTTTGGAAATAGGTATTAAAGCCCTACCTTTGTTTACATCTGCACTTACGTGTACAGCTGTGCGCGTGTGTGTTTATATCATGGCAGGTGTGTTTGGGTTCCTTCATAGAGTCAAAGCTTCTGGAGGTGGGAAGAGAAATGCAGGTTGAAACGCCGACTCGGTAGATGAAGACACACACAATTAGTCTGTCACGGCTAACGAGTGCCTTTTTGCTTGGCCGATGTGGTACATGGTGTGGGGGTCTTTTCTCCTTATTTTTAATTTTTTTAATTTTCTCACCAATAATGTCACTGTGTACCCCATGGTCACAGCAGAGATGTTTCCACTTCTCGTAGAAAGCCCTAGGGGCTTCCGCGGGCCTACTTTTGAGAAGGCAGCCCCACTTGGTGTTTACTTGGGATGGTGGAAGGGAGGCGGGCAGTAATCTTCTAGACCTTCAGTGCCGTGCCACTGCTTGCCCCTCACAGGGCCCCAGGCCGGGAAGGGCTGTTGCTACCACCCATGGCAGTCTGTGGGCAGCACCTTCTGGCAGAGACCGGTCAGCAGGACCCCACCAGCTTCCCACGGGCTCTGCCTCCCCAACTGTCACTTCGTTAAGCACCAGGTTGGCGTCCGGAGGCTGGGATCGGCCAGGGCCGCCTGATCGCTTTTGAGTCAGAGTGCTGGGCATTTACCATTTACCATTTGCTGAAGTGACTGAGCCCTCACTGTCCTCATGTATCTGTCTGAAGAGTGGATGCTAATACTTCTCAACTCTGTGGGAATAATGATAATGATGACACACACACACAAAAAAAATGTGACCAAAGTATCCGTTCAAATCCCTGTTCCCCAACTTCTGTGTGTTTTCTGGACTTCTGTCCTTAGCCTCACCTTTACTTCTAGATGCTGCTCCGAAGCACCGAGTCCTGGTGGTCTAACAGCCCATCAAACCCTGTGCTGTTCCTTTCTCTCCACTTCACACTGAGCTAGTTGCAGCCCTCGGCCCTTTCCCTTCTTAGGCGCAGACATCAGATCACAAGGCAGCAAACAAAATCATCTACCCAAAACCTTGATGCCGAGCAGACTTCACTGAAAGTTTGAGAGAAAGGAAGAGTTTCCGAGGCCAGAGGTAAAAAGAACTTGAAATGAAGTATCTGATGGCCTCCTTATTTCTTACACGGTCTCTGCTGTTCAAGGAAGAAAAGTCAGTAAAGATCTATCCACTTGGGGCTCCAGCTCCCTGCAAAGTTCCTCTCTGAATCTCTCCGGGACTGGCCAGAAATTCAAGTGTTTGTCCCACCGTATTTATGCAGAGCAGCTCAGCACCCTCCACCTCTGCCCCCAAAGCCCGTGCTTTTGTCAAAACACTGGTGGACAGAAGCCAGTCAACTCTGTGCTCAGTCTTTCCCTCTATCCCGACACAATCTGCTGAAGGAAGACAATCAGAGAGAGATTGATTTCCTGACAGATGCGAATGAGACTATTTCCCACCACCAACCTCCAAGCCAGAAGGCAGAAGTTGTTAGGTTTTTGTTTTAAGTAAGAGTTTTTCTGACACAGGTTCTGATTTAAATAAGAGTTTTTCTGCATTACTAAGTATTTCATTATGCGTTTCAATGTCCTTCCTACACGGATGATTGATTGAATGACTGATGGGTCAGTTAGAGAAGCAATGTGGCCAAAAGGTAGGAGCGCAGTCTTGGGTGCCCTGCCACTTACTAGCTGTGTGACTCTGAGCAAGCAGCTTAAGTTCTCTGAGCTCCAGGTGAAATGAGGGCCAATCATGATACCTCCCTGACAGGGTAGTTATGTGATTAAATAATTCATGTGAGGGTCCTTATCTCAGAACCTGGCATTTGCAATTGTTCTTTCCTTTGTGCTTAGTTTTGTCATTTCATTTCATTGGTCCAAATTTCATGATCAGGCTTTTTCTTCTGTTTCCAAAATCATTTCAGTTTAAGTTGGTAGGGTACTGGGACTGTGCCACAACCCAGAGCCTGCCTCACCCCACCAGGTGGAAATTGGCACACAATTACTGACCCTTCTGGGGCACCTGGGTGGCTCAGTCAGTTAAGCGTCTGCCTTCGGTTCAGGTCGTGATCCCCAGGTCCTGGGATCGAGTCCCGCATCGGGCTCCCTGCTCCGCGGGGGGCCTGCTTCTCCCTCTCCCTCTACTGTTCCCCCTGCTTGTGCTCTCTCTGTCTCTGTCTAAAAAAATAAATAAATAAAAATAAAAATCACTGACCCTCCTCTTCCATCTTCAAGACAGAAGGGGGCAGTCAGGCTACCTCCCTCCAGGCTGGCTTTGGGTTAGGTGTGCTTCTCTGAAGAAATGTCCTCCCTGCTGCTATTTACTAACAAACCCAAGGTGGTTCAGAATAACCGGAATTAGCAGAACTTATTTTTTTTTCCAAGTAGAGTGTTACAGGAAACATTCAGAAGTATCTCATTCATCTTCAGTGGCAGAGAATCCAATTGTTCAGTCTTGGTTTGAGTCCTCAACAATTATTGCAACTAAATTTTAATCAACAGTCTCAGTAACAATATTGAATTTTAAAGTTCCTAGCTACTAGTTAGAGCATGGCTTAGCTCGTACACGGGCAAATCAGTCATTCTGTGGTGATTAACATCTATTCAGAACAGAGAATGTATTATGGGTACTAAATTATCATAGGAATTAATGCAGTCTTTTTAAAGGGCTTAAAATATGTTAATAAATACAGTATTCTAACACCTGCAGCTCAAGGAACCAAAGTCATTAAATTATATTTATTGCAGGGATCTAGGTGGGGGGGGGGAATAGTTTAATGAGCATGAATGAAACAGGGGTTCTTTATTTAAAACTTCTTACCTAAAGAAACTGTTCCCTTTGAGGGGTTTATTATAGAATCATCTGCTATGCAAAAAACAAATCAGAGACAATAATTTTCTGGCTTTGGAGAGTGAACTTGAGGGGTCCTCTGGGGACATGGCAGAACTCTCCACATTCTTCCCATTGAACTTGGGATTTAACTTCCCACTTCGCTGCTGCTTCTCCAGCTTCAGTTCCCACCACCTTCTCATTTAACCTCCACCCAAGAGCCACACCCTCCTTGCAGTTTCTCAATGGTACCCAGCTCTTGTCCACCTCAGGGCCTTGGCACATGCTTTTACCTCTCTCTTCATGATACTTATTTTGCAGCAATCCACTGGTACATTGCCAGGTTTTGTCTTAAACAAATTGTAATTACTAGCTATTTTAATCCTTACAGCAGCCTAATGGACTATGTTCCCTTATCAACCCCATTTTACAGTTGGGGAAATGAGTCAGAGAGAGGTTAAGTGCCTTCCTTGCCCTAGGCCCTGCTGACCTGAGGTCTTCTCTTCATCGCGAAGTTCTGCCTCTTTGGAAGGTCAGCTACCACTGTCCCTCAGATCTCAGCTCAGTTGCTGATCCTTCACCTTTATCTAAAATCATCCCCACCCCCTTTTTTCTCTTTCATGATCCAGGTAACCCTTTGCTGTGTGCACTGGCATGGTTTAAAGCCATTCTATGTATATGTATTTTTAGTTGTCTTTTCCCTTCCCTGGCACTACTATCATGTCCATGAAGGTAGCAACCGTTTTTTGTTTGATGCTATATCCCGAGCTCTATTGAAATAACTGCCATTTCATAAATACTGAATAGATACTTGTTTAATGGGTCCTTGAACTCCCATGCTCACCATTGGCTATCTGTAGCCAGAATAAACAATATTTTTCATCTGTCTATCCGGATAGACAGATGAAAAATATTTTTTTCAAATTTTCAAAAAGGAGGGGGCTAAGTCTTTTTGTGATTATTTTTAAGTCACTTGATTAAAAAAAAAATGACATCCCAGCATAATCATTTCCCTATTAAATATGGGCCTTTATACCTAAAAGATTGGGAAATGATGACCCAGCATAACTCCTATTTGACAGGTAAAGAATTCGAGAAGCTTGGAGGAGAAGCCACTTGGTCCCAGTAAGGAGCTGGTCAGGACAGTGTTGAAGAGCAAACCCCAGTGCTCTTGCACGTGGCCCAGCATTGTTTCTGCCCCTCTGCCTTGCTCATATGGTCACCCAGGCTGACAGTATCAAGAGAAACCCATCACAAACAGAGAAGCTTTTTTAGACTGACTTTTGCTGTTATTAAGAACATTGTGCTTGGCAGGTCAGAAGCAGTAGACTGAAGCTCTCGTATTTTCTTAAGTCTTGGGGGTGTTCGAGGTGAAAATTAACTGCCTGAATATCCTCGTGGTGGAATGCATTTGAAATGCTGTTTCCTGTTATAAGGTGGAAGAAGGAAAATAAACAAACACACGCTGTGTGGAATTAAAAATGGAGGTCCCAGAGCCACACATCATGCCCAGAGTCAGACACCAGCCTTAGAGGAATTGCCTCATTTTCCTGGTTTGCCAGCTTGTTGAGGACACACTCTGACTACTAAAAGCCTCAACACCATGGTTCTTTACCACCTATGAGCCATGGGCCACATTGAGAATCTGATTAAAGTTTTGGGCTGTATGCCCAGAGAAAATGAATATATACAAATGTGAAGCATTTTGCAGATTATTTCAGGGAGCTTATGGACATTCTTTTGTTGTTTCATGAATCTCTACAGGCCCATGGATTCTAGTTTAAGAAGCCCTGGTAGCATATAATATTAGTTAACTATAATAGTAGTATTAGGCTCTTACTATATGTCAGACACCTGGCTACCTTTATACAAAGGTATGTGTGTGTGTATATATATAATATATATGCACACATATGCATATATACACACATACATATTTGTATATATACATATGTGTGTATGTATATTTTTTACTTAATCCTCAGGTATTACGACTGTTCCCATTTTACAGTGAGGAAACCGAGGCTTAGAAAAGCTAAAGAAGCCAGAAAGTATTAGAGCCTGGATTAGAACCCAAGTGATCTGATGTCAGAGCCACAGAAAGGCGGGTAGAGAAAGTTTGCATAAGGGAGACCTTCCCCAGCTTAGATGTAATGCCATGATAAATCCCACAGTAGAAAATAAAGGCTAAACAGGACATCTTCAGAGTGCCACCACAGTCTACAAAGGAACAGGGGGGACTCCACCTCTAGGTTTTTGAACTCCTCGTGGAGAGGCATTTAGAATGGCTTCAGGATATCTCCTCTTTCCAAGAACTGCCCTCGACCCTCCGATACACTGAGGGACAGAAATTCCAAGGGGTTTGACATCCTTAACCCATTGGGCTGTAACTGGCAGTTCTTGTGGTTTTATTATAGCCTGTATTCAGATTATTTTCAATTTGAGAATGTCTATCGTCAAATGGGCAGATGGGTCCTGTCTGAATGTGAAACCCTCATAGGAATATTCAGACCAACTGGATTGTCGACACACTTTATAAGAGGCTATTAGTGTGAGGTGTGTTCAATTATTTCTTGCTTTTCCCAAGAGAATAAACAGTGAACCCATTAGAAGTTGCTTAAGAATGTTCCTTTGACCAGTTTTTTCTTTTTCTTTTCTTTTTTTTAAAGAAAGAAGTCATTTTTATGTAGGCATGGGTCTTCCTAAGTTAGAACTAAGACCTTTAATGGATATATATACTTCTAAACGTTTCTTTTTCATTCATGGGGCTTATCTAGCCATTTTATCTTATAATTAATTTCCTAAGCACTTGCTTTGGTCCAGTCCCCTGGCTGGACACTGAGAATAAAGAAGTGAATCAGATAAAGCCTCTGGCCTCAAGGAGCTTCCAGTCTAGTAGGAGAGCAGGGTATGTAAACAAATCAGTGTTGTGTGTTGTGGTGTGTGGTATAGTATGCAAACAAAGGACAGAGTGGTCAGTTCCTGTTTAAAAGGTTATGACCAGCTGCAAGGACAGACTGAAGAGAACCAGCTAAGGAAAGTGTATTCTGTAGAACAAAGATTCTCAAACTTCACTGGGCATCAGAATCCTCCTTGTTAAAGGAGGGCTTGTTAAAACACGTTTTTGGGCCCCAACCCAAATTTCTACTTCAGTATGTCTGGGGTAGGTCCCCCAATTTGCATTTCTAACAAGTCCTCAGAAAGCGGTGTTGCTGGTCCAGGGGACACACTTTGACCACACTCTTCTAGCCCTTCCAGTGCCAAGATAATACAGAAAATCCTCCTTTTCAGTTTTAGGTTTTCATCCTCCTAATTGGAAAATATTTCACTTTATTCTCTCTCTCTCTTGCTCACTCTGTGTTGTGATTTTCCTTATGAACATGTGTGTTTCGTGCAAATTTCGTGGAATTTGAGCTCCCTGATGTTCTGAAAGCTTTCCTCTTTCCTTCCTTTTTTTTAAGTATACCTGACTTTGACTTCTTATAGGTAGGAACAGCAGGATACCAAGAAAAATGATAGGCCACTTATATGAATTATGAGTTGTATAAATTCTTACGGATGTGAGTCTCCGGGTGTGCCTTTATTCTGAAGCCACCACCAAACAGCTTTGTTTCTCACAAGGTCCCCTGGACCTGTGGCTGGACAGTTGGTCCAATTTCAGATCCGCTCTTACATATCCTTAGGTCATCTTAGATCCCATAGAACCTAAATTCTGTTCCCCGAGGGAGTGAAGAGAGGGTAGGGAGCGAAGGGGGCACCCCAGACAGCCTAAAACAGCAACAGTGCTACAGCCCTGTCATAAACAGAGTCACGTTTTTGGCTAAATGCAATGGAAAATATGAATTCATGTCAGAAAACAAGACCAAGTTCCTGCATTAATGATTCTGTCTCTTTTTCTTTATTCTTTTGGTCCATTTTGCACAGGAAATAAGAACCTTGCGGACAGAAAGATCATCATTTGTCAATCCTTTTACAGCAATTTTCCCATCGTTCTTTCAGCTATAAATGCTTTTAGTATTTGTCAGGATCCTATAATAGCTTTAATGGGAGGGGAACAGCAACGACAATAACAACTATTTGCTGCATACGAATGAATTGAGTGGCTCTCTCCTTTCTGGACCACAGTGCACATGATGGCTCTGTCCATATGTGGGTTTCCACGTGCAGCTGTGCACTTATTGTTTGCACTTAGACCTTAAGTTGTCTGTAATTTTTATGTGTGTAGGAATGATGCCAACTGAGAAAGAGAATGGACCAAAAAATATTTAGCATCTCGGAGATGAAGCAAGTCAATAAACAGCTTGATTACTAATTCATTCAGGAACAAAAATAATGGCTTTCTAAACTGAAACGACCAAATCCAATAACTAACTGTTTGTCAGGGCAGTAATAATGGTATTTGTATCTCTTTTAATTGGCTTTAACCTTTCCCTTCATGTGTGCAGTATTAAAAATTTAAAGAGGAAAGTATTTAGAGGCATAGATTTACAGCACTGCGTGGATTACATGCTTTTAATGAGGTCAGGACAATAAACCATCTGAGCAGAACCTGCTGCCCAATGATGAATTACTCCCTTTTACAAAAGATAGACTATAGTGAGTGTGTGGGCACACACGCATGCTCCCAGGCTTGTCTGTGTAGACCAAGGGATTCTCAGCTTTGCTCTGGAGCTAGCACAGTGTGTTTCCAGTGACAAGGAGTGTGTCAAGAGATTTTCCAAAATGCAGAGCCACAGTATGCCATGTGAAAAAGCGAAAGTTGCAGAACAAAATGCACAGTGTTCACGTATGACACTGATTCACATATGTCTGTTTATGTACAAGTATATATGGAGGAGGAGGGAAGGAAGGGAGAAAAAGAAATATACTTATGTACAAGTATTTAAGTATATAAAGGAGGAGGGAAGGAAGGGAGAAAAAGAAATAGAGATAATTTGAAGGGAGCACACAGTGGTGTGCTAGAGACAACTTGCACTGTCTCGTAGAATTGATCGTACAACACCCTTGCCCAATTCCACCATAACCTTAGCCTGAAATTATAGGTGGTGAGAATATTTACTCCACGGAAATCAGCAAATGCTTCAAATCAGAGCTTTTTATTTCTGCAGAGCCAATTGTTAAGCTTTGATCAGTGTTCTCCTGGACACACAACAAACCATCCAGAATAGTTCTAGCTAGAGAGTGGGTTTGCTAGGAGGGGGAGACAAAGCATGAGGGTGGTGAAGAGGAGAAGAAGACATTGTTCCTCTTTATAGCTATCTTTATTTGTAAAGGTCATTAAGCATTTATTACATTCTTATACGTTTAAACATTGTGTTTTATTTTAAAATTTGCAAGCATCATGAAAACTTTTTTAAAATATAAAAATAGAATCAATCACTTTTACCTTGTAAGCCAGGTACACAGCATTCATACGAGGAAAGGAAAAACAATTCAAATGCTAGAATCAAATGGTCAAAGGACTTTAGACTTGGCCAGAAGTGTGTCCTTCCGTGGTGGTGACAACTTCGAAAGCATAAACACACACAAAGTGTTAACTAGATCAGTCCCGAAGAGTGGAGTGTTGGCAGTCAGAACCCATCCCACAACAGATTCTAGTAGAGAGTGTCACCGTGGTACTTCCAAAGCTCATCTCCTCCTATTGCTTGATTGACCCGAATATTAGCATAGTCTTTTACCTAATCGGCAGCCTTGAGTTGGCAGTGTGAAACATTACTACTGAAGAGAAAAGCATTCTCCTCCAGACAACAGAGCTGCAGTCCCACTGAAAAACATACCATCCATGTGGGCGAACAGTCTAGCACCAACTGCAGAAATGTTGATACTTCCTTTCTGCCACTTTGAGCTGCTGAGAGCTCTAGGCAGCCTCAGGAAGGGGCAGAGTGAAGAGACCTAGTGGTTTCCCCATCCTTTCTAAATCCCTGTGATGATGTCTGTTGTTTGGTCTCTAGGACAGCCACCAACTCCAGGTGCTATTTCTACTTAGGACCTGATTGCCCTTACTTCTTAGGACTCTTACAGATGGAAGTCCATTCCTAGAAGCCCATACCTGACTGTTCGTGAAAACCAATGCCTAATTTTATAAACGTCTCTTCATTCATCAACAAACACTTATATGCTAGGCACGGAGTTAGGGATGGGGATACGGTGGGAAACACGTCACACAAAGACCTTGCTTTCATGGAGCTGACATCCCAGGAAGCAGAGGTAGGCATGAACAGGTAAATCAGCAAAACATCAGTATGAGTCATGTTTGAAAAACCATGAACTAGGGGTGTGTGAGAGTAACAGGTACTTTATACCCCCTACTCTAGAGGTGCTGGAAGGGAAAACGTTTCTGACAAGGGAAACTTGAACGATGATGTGAATGACAGCAAGAAGCCAGCCATGTGTGGATCTTGTTACAAAATATATATGCTAAGTACTCTTCCTGGAGATTTTTCTCCTCCCATTGAGAGTGCACCCACTTTTAAGACACAAGTCCGAGAAGGACAGACTGTAGATACTTTCTTTACTGATGAGTATTTTCAAAATAAACTCCTCTGCAGTCTCCATTGCTCCAAATACTTTTGAAAACAATGTTTAAAATCGGGATCATTTGTGTATGCATAGCTGACTCCGTGTTCTTAAATATCCCTAAGATGTTCACTGGTCAAGGTAGTGGGTAGCATCCTTTCCCTGAAAGAAAGAAAAATATAGGGCAGTCATAAGTTGAGATGTCGTAAACTATGACAGCTCACAGTTGTGCATGTCTGTACAATTTCAACAGAGAGACCGTGCATTGGAGGGGAATGTATGCAGACTTGGGACCGGAAGTATCTGGGTTCAAATGCCAGCACTGCTACTAACTCAGTGTCACTCTGAGCATGGTAGGGACCCTCTCCGGATGCTCAGGACCCTCCGCTGTGACATGGGGATAGAAAAAATGCCCACTTCATGGGGTGCTGGCAAAAATTAAATAAGGTCACGTCTATGAAGTGCCTAGGTCAGAGTAGCCTAGAGCGTCCCTTTGGAGAAGTTCTGGCAATATTGCTGGACTGTGTCTCAGCAAAGTGAGACTATCATTGCAGGGGGATGGAAAGAGCTCATTCTTGTCTTTGCTTCAGTCTTTCCGTTGGATGCAGAGCTACAATCTGGGACTTAAAGTTGTACTAAGTTTTCTTGCTTGGGCAAGAAGATTGAGAACACAACTGTCATTTTTTTTTTTTTCCAACAGAATCCATAGCAGTAGACAAAAGAGGCATTATCAGGTGGCACCCAGCAAGAGAAAAATCCATTATTTTAATCCTTCAGTTATTTAAGAGTCCTTCCCGTGCTCCTTTCTCCTTGTCTCTTGCTTCTTGTAGCCCTTTTTGGTTCTCCCCGAAGCACCAGAAATAAAGCTTGGAACCAACTGGTCAGAGTCCTTGAATCCCATCCCATGCACAGTGCAATTTATACAGCAAACTGCACTGCCTCAGAATAGAATTGTAAGGACATGCATGAATGCTGACTATATTCCTAAGGGTAATGGAAGCTGCATATGAATATAAAAATAAAAAAATCAAAAACCTTGGAAGAAAAACAAACATGACAGAAGCAGCAAGATAATGTTTTTATGTTTTCACCTTTAATTGACTAAAAATATCAATACAACATATTCCTTGGACAGTCTCCCCAACCCCCCTCCCCTCTTTTTAATGGGAGCACGGAGGTGGTTGGGAGGAAGAATACTCACTGAATTGATAAAACAATGGTTTCCCCTGGGAAAGTGCAAGCGGAGGGCCAGAAACGGCTTTTTTCTTTTAAAACCATTTACATTGTTTGATTCTGTTTCACACCAGCCTGCACTACCTTTTAAAATTAAGACTCTACCTTTTTAAAAACTGAAGAGGGAGAGAGAAGAGTTACTTTCTGCCCGAGATAGCTGCGTTGTTTTTAAGTAAGTTTTATTAACAAGTAACAATTACTTTTTTATGATACATTTAAGATAGTGAATTATGAATGACTGAAAATCCCCTCCAGCCTAATTGAGAACCATTATGTCTGGTAATTGCCACTGATTTCTGCAAACAGTCATTTTTCTCTGGCCTATTAACATAATTTGAATTTTTAATTGCCCTTCATAATTGTCTATTGGAGTTAACAAACAGTCCCATTCACCAAAGTGTTTCAGACCAGGCCCGACCCCCACAGAACTCACAGTGGAGACATCTAAGACCACTTGAGGACACCATGAGGAGTTTGTAGACTCTCAAATTGAGATGGCAGCCACTTTGACAAATGTGACATCTTTTGAAGGACACACCCAGCTGTGGGATGACACATTTTCAGGTTTCTGTATCATTGAGTTGGCCCACTCTGTTTTGAAGCTGCCTCACCACACAAAGGAAGAGTATCACACTTGCAACAATTTTAACCAGGACTTTCATCACAGTGCTTTATCTGTTGTACTGTGATAAGTGTGAACATTCTGGCAAAACAGAACATGTCCTATTGTGTCCATTTCCTATAGGATTTGTGGGTCGGTATAATTAACTCAGTGACATCAGAAAAGGGCAGCATTCCCAGTAAAGATGCATATGTATCTTAATATATGTATAATTATACACACACACACTACAAAAGAACCTTGTGTTCACTTTTTTAAGTTTAAGTAAATTCAGAAAGGTAGAGAAATATATAGAGAAAATGAACTATAATCCTACTAATAATATATAGTATTTTTTGTATAAGTACATAGATATGTATAATAGTGTTTATATTTTCTCACATGGCTTCATATTCTTCTAAAATACTATTTTGAAGACTACATGTGATGGAACATATGGATTCACCATTGGTTATTTATGCATGCTGCTCCTGTTGGATATTGAATTTCTTAGTTTTTACCATTACAGAAAAAGGGATAGAGTGAGTCTGTGCCCGTTTCATGTCCATCTTTGATAACGACCTCAGGAGAATGTCCTGGAAGTTGAGTGATTCAAGGATGTGAACAAACTGTTGATTCACTCTCCAAAAAAGTTGTATTTCCATATATACTCTCCTGTTGCTATATGAGAGTGCTGAATTTCCCAGACTTTTCGCAGCATTAGATATTACATTTACTAAAATCTGGTTCCAGTTGCTAACTTAAAAAAAGTACATCCCATCATTTTTTTTTAAAGTTGCATTTGTTTGATCAATAGCGAGGTCAAATACCTTTTCATCTTGTTACAAGTAGTTGCATGGGTGTGCATCTGAGAAGTCCATGTTCACCTCCTCCTTGCCCATTTTTGTATTGAGGTATGTATATCTTTATCTTACTGTCGAGATTTTATATTCTTAATGCTTTTTTCAGTCTCTGCCTCAAAGCCACCAGGTAGTCAATGCCAAAAAGCAACAGACTATAGACCAGGGCACACAACTAATTGTGTTGCTATGTGAAGTGGGCCTTATCTTCTGCCCACCATCACATTTTTCTGCATTTGTAATAGGTAGGAAGGGTTCGCTCATCTTTCATGAAACGATAGCAACACGAGCCACAACATGAAACCATAAACAAAACTGCCCCAGGGAGCTCTGTGGCTCTCTTCCACCTTCCAGGGTCCCTGGGTTCCTGTCTTGGTTCCCCTTGAAACGTCCCCATAAAGCCCTTTGGAACTTGCACCTAGTGTAGTATTGAGGCAAATAGAAAATGCGCATCAGAAATACGGACATGAGCCACCAGTCTGAAATACTAAATCAAAAGCAGCTGTCTCCACACGGGTGTGTAGTGTCCGGCATAAACCAATATCTAATCAATATATGGGCAAGGAATCTGAAGCTTAATGATATAAGAGGAGCCACAGAGATGGTTGGCAATTCTGACGTGAATATCTGATTACCAGACTCAAGTCTGTTTCCAAAGTTGGGAGCTCCAGGGTCCATTGAAGTACTTTTATTTTTCTTAAAAGATCTTATTTATTTATCTGACAGAGAGAGACACAGTGAAAGAGGGAACACAAGCAGGAGGAGTGGGAGAAGGAGAAGCAGGCTCCCTGCTGAGCAGGGAGACCAATGCGGGGCTCGATCCCAGGACCCTGGGACCATGACCTGAGCTGAAGGCAGACACTTAACGACTGAGCCACCCGGGTGCCCCTGAAGTACTTTAAACAAAGTTTCCAGCTGAGATGTTTATGGGATGTGCTACAGGCAGCCGATTTGCTGGTGTGAGGGGAAGTTCAAAGCTGAGACATTTGTCCTTGCTTAAAAACTGTCAGTGCTATTTGTATGAATGCGTTCAAAGTGGCCATGATTCTTCATAACTTTTTGGATGAGTTCAACAGGGACATCAAGGAAGGGCGCTAAACTAATTCCTACATGGAAGCTTCCAATGTTCGATGTCTGCTTGTGACTCTGAGGGAGACATTTATTATTAAAAAGAGCAATAGCTAGTTATCATTCCTGACACATTCCATGCTTCCAAATTGAAACTAACAATCTTATTACTCTTCTCTCACCTCCCAGAAGGAAGTCCAGTGATGGCACATTGTTCTCTACTTCTGATCTCAGCCCAATTCTTGGCATACTTTGTTTCAAACTCATTTTTCTCAGAGGAGGAACTGGAAAAATCTGCTTTCTTCATCACCTAAAAAGCACTGTATAGATTTAAGGTAACATGAATCAGGTTTTCAACCATTAACTTGGGCTCTTTTTTCGAGCTTAAATAATACACGAGGACTTCTTGGAGCAGGTGTGGTTTCCTTTGAAGAAATTTGTAGGCACTTGATGGCTGAGGAGCTCAAGATATGGAGTCAGAAACTGGCTGGAATTCTGGGTTTCCCCCATTCTGGCTTCAAGAAGTTGTTGCGTGTATAGGGAGATAGGGTTGTTGGCAGAATTAAATGAAATGGCATGCATATACAGTATGCACTCAACTGTTTCTAAAGGTTCTCATTATTAATAAAAGTTGACAAAAATTATTTTATCCAACATTCAAGACATCTGTGGATTAAGTGTTTACATTTCCCTCGCTTAGGCCTCAACATCTATGTTCCCAGCTGATTCCTGCAGGCCCAGTCCTGCTTTTGTGTAGAAACTGAAAGGGAGAATATGGAATGACTTAAAAGATGCCAGACGAATCTTTGCCCTGAAGCCAACTGTTTATTCAGCTCATTCAACTAACAAATAATTTCACTGGTGATTTATTGTTTTTCTCAGTGAAATTTTCCTTCATACATCCATAATTAAAAAGGGTGCAGAGCAGTAAATCGGTGAACCTGTCATATAACATTTGTTAGCATCGAAAACCAAAGCATCATAGCTTTTAGGAAAGAAAAATGCAGAGGTTAGATAGAACCTGAGATAAGATGTTTTTTAACAGAATTTTATTTTAGAAATGAAATACTGTGTGTGTTCATACTCACATGCGAGCATGCATATGTTTAAAGAATTGAGAGCAAAATATAAAGTAAATGTAATACCATGTCCTCCATTATGATGGCCTAATTTTAATGAGCACATGCAGTGTTTCTAGTTTCTTTTAGAGAAAGAATACTTTTATTTTTTTAATGACAGGAAAACTTTCCAGGGCTGGGAAAGAAATTGAATTACCTACACAATTCACAAGATGTCCTTATTTAAGGCGTATCCAGCACATGCCTTGCCCATAAGGAAGTGCTAAAAGGTGAACAATAGGTGAGCATTTGAATCGCAAAGGCTGACTGTAGGGAAAGAAAAGTGTAACTTTGCCTGGGAGCTCAGAGCAAAAGAGTTGCGGCCCTCACTTTTATGCCAAGCTTAAGACAGAGATTTGGAATTCTGTAGAGTGTGATGCATGGATCTCATAATGATACTTCAAAAACTATGAGAGGGAAAGGATAGGAGGCATTAAAGACGAGTGTGTTTCTTCCTGACGGGTTCCACTATAACTGAAGGATTCTACAGACCTAAAAAATGAACTTGGTACAAACTATTTCGTTGATCCTGGAGCACCCTACCTCTTCTCGCCTCCTTCCTCTCCCCACCCCCATGCTAACTAAGAACCGATAAATCAGCAAACAATATAGAAGCCTCATTAAGCCTCCAAGCAGTGCCTCGTCTCACAAGAGAATAGCATTTTGAAGGAGACAGCGAGTAACAACAGATATAATCATGAGGAAGATAGACACCGGAATAAAAGAAACATCAATAAAATATACCATGCAGCATTAAGGACCACCTCCAGATGAGATACTCAGCATTGCAGTAAAAATCACAAGTGAATTAATGTCAAAAAAAAAGAATGTTTGGTCTATCAGGCTGTGTCAGACTGTGTTGAAATGCATGTCCGCCTAGGGAACTGTCAAGCTTTCCCAACCTGCATTTGAGGGGCAATTGTGCCAGTGACTCCAAACGCTGGGAGAGACCTTGCCACATCACTTTTCATTGCACAAAACACCCAGTTTGTTGGAGCAACTGTGTGCCACCTAGTCGGGCTGGTCATTCATTTCAAGAACCAGTTCACTTTTATTTTAAAATTGTCACCCTCACTTTTGTAACTTTTTATTTTGGTACAGTTTCGAAATTACAGAAATAGTGGAAAGAACAACTGTACACCCTTAAACCAGGCTCACCAATTGTATCTGTTGGCCCCATTTGTCATTTGCTTTATCATTCTCACCGCCACTTCTCTCTGCCTTGCTCAGTAACACTCACTTTCTCTGCCTCTCTCTCACCAGTCCCCCGCACACTATTTTTTCCTGAAACAATTAAGAGTAAGTTGCCTCCACATCAAGCTCATTTACCCCTGAGTACTTCAGTGTGTGTTTCCTAAGAACAAAGACATTCTCTTCCATAACCACAGTCCAATCACCAAAACACAAAGTTAGCATTGATATATGATCTAATCCTCCGTCCATATGTAAATATCATCCATTGCCCCAAATGTGCTGGTTTCAGCTTTTTTTTCCTCCCAGGCCTGTGTCTATTTCAGGATCACACGTTGCATTGTGTTTCATGTCTTTTCTCTCTCCTTTAATCTGAAAGAATTCCTTTACCTTTGTCTTTTTTGATGGTGACATTTTAAAACTTATTTGTCTCGTATATACATAAATATGTATATATATATACATATATGTATACACACACATACCTAGAGAGGTGTACATATCATAAATGTACAGTCCAGTGAATTTTCCAGATGGATCACACCCATGTCACCAGCTTCAGAGCAAGAAACAGAACATAAACCCAGCACCCAACAGCTCTCCTCAGCAATTAACTTTTGCAGTGCTTGCTGTCTAGCAAAAAGAAATGTAGAAACGTGAATTCTTTCTTTCTGACCAAATTCAACTCTTTCATCCTAGAATCCCTCTCACAGTTAAGGCTCTAAGTGGTGCTGCTCTGATGGCAGCCCACACATCTTACCCTCTCAGACCAAGAAGGGGGCAATGCTGTCTCCTATGGCCTAGGTGAGGCCAAGTGTTTGGCTTAATGAACATTAGATGGGGGGAGGGTATTGTTTACATCCTCTGATCAGAACTTCTCAAACTGTGTGCAGTAAAGGAGGCTTTTATTCTCCAATTCTTTAGGGACCCTTTAAATAGGGTCTTTCTGTACAGGACCTGTGTGCAGCTTCTGCCGTATATGACTTCCCATGCAAGGTTGACCTCACCCGAACTGGTCTCTGACTCATTCCTGCTGATCAGGTGCTTGACTGTGACAATGTTCGGTTGCTATAAAAGTTTCTAACCATTTTCTTACAACCTCTGTATTTCTCTCCTCGGACACTGAGTGGTTGGGGCTCATGGCCCACACTTTGAGCAGCCCGGGGCTAGGATGGGTAGCTCTGGTCAGAGTTGAGCTGGTTTATATCCTCAAAGAGCATTCCTAAGGTCCCCACCTCCTTCAGGCCACCGTTTAGTGGCCTTGCACAGCGCTGATCTCGGTTTGTGATAACACTTTTATTGTTGAGATGACTCCATTAGTGGCTAACACCCTGACCTGACTCTGAGCTTCAGGAAACAGAGTTTTTCCGTTTTGTCCACCCATTGAGTCCTCCATGGTGCCTGATGCATAATGGACACTCAAGAAAAGATAGACAGATGGAAGAGTGACTTCATCAATAGGGTCTTGTGACTAATGATGAAATAAAATAGGACTATGGGCTAACACAAGATCTGTTAACCCTGATGGAACTGTATTTGGCATAAAAGGACAGGGATCGTTCTTGCTTTAAGAATATAAGAATATTTTGTTTGGGTTTTTTTTTTTTTTAGGTTTAAATGGGAGAAATCACACTTTTGAAAACACTGAGCTGTGTCTTATATATAATAGTAGGCACTTAAAAAGCATTCATTTCTAATTAATCATTTTGAGAGCATAGCACTACTTTAGTAGTTAAGCTGCATGTTACTATTTTCAGGAAGTTCTATATTTGTCTAACTGTATTTCTTTCTTTCTTTGAGAGTCAAATTTAGCCAGGCCTCATTTCAATGTTTATTCTTAACATACGCAGGGGTGGGGTTGCAAAGTTATATTTTACTAAGCAACCAGAGCTGGATTTATTCAGAAAAAAAGAGAGAGATTATAGATGGTTTGCAGGAAAAATGAGGTTTTGAAAACAAAACCTGTGAGCAGATTGTTTTCAAGAACTTCAGTAGGCTTTGCTGCTTCCTCCATGCATTGGAGGGAGAGACGAACCATGAGAGGCTATGGACTCTGAGAAACAAACTAGGGTTCTAGAGGGGAGGGGGGAGGGGGATGGGTTGACCTGGTGATGGGTATTAAAGAGGGCATGTACTGAATGGAGCACTGGGTGTTATATGCAAACAATGAATCATGGAACACTACATCAAAAACTAATGATGTAGTGTATGGTGATTAACATAACATAATAAAAAAAAAATGATGATGATAAAGGTTTAGGTTTGATTCATTGGGAACTATCCCCAAAATGTCCTAAGACTCTCTCAGCCGGAGGGCCTGATCACCAGGGCAAACACTTGAAATTGCTTGCTTTGTGTTTCCAAGTTCTGATGATCGGGGGTATATGGTCTGTGCTGTGGGGCCCTGCCTCGGATCAAGGCATACTGGTGTCCGCAAGATCCTCAGGAGTGTCTTTCAAGGTAAGATCTCGCTGCTGGCTGAGTGAATCTTGAATAGTGCAGATAGGTATCTGAAATACACATTTCCTCACCCCCTTCCCAACACAGTTTTCTCAGTCTCCAGGTGGCTTTAGTTGGGGCTTATAACTCAAGGGTGGCATTTTAGGAGAACCATTAGGGGAAGAAAAGGTAATGTAAATGTAAAAGATACAGCTCATTCGGTCTTTGATATTGTTGGTGTGAAAAAAGATCAACAGTGTTTTATTTAAACAAGATCAGCTTCAACCTTGATTGACTTGCAGTAAATTGCCTGGTACAAGAGGCAGAAGGAAGTGGAGAGAAAAATGGCAATCAGCACCAAATGTTTCACATATTGATTGACAAGCACCAGAGATGTGCTAGAGTAAGATAAATTGGCCAACAGGGCCCATCTTGACAGCTCCTGAGATGGGAAAATTATTCTTGTTAATTTGCTGCGGGAACCTTGTCATTTACAGAATGTGCACGTTGAGTGTCTCCTAATTGTGTAAACAAAGTTCAGATTCCTAGGCAGCCTCATTCTGTTAGGGGGTTTGGTAATTTTGGGGTCTGCATCACCAGAATGCATTTGTAAATGGCTCTCAAACTAGGGGAGGAATAGGGGAAGCAGGACACTTACTTTAAGCAGGCATTTGCAACTGAAATACAGGGAATTTCTTGCCAGACATGTTCCACTTAACAGTCGGTTTCAGGCACACTCCACTGTCTGAGCTCTCCTTCTACCCAAGTTCCACGTTCCCTCCTGGCGTAATGGGTCTAATTGGCTTTATCTTGCTTCCATTTGAGTTTGGAGTTTCCAAATATGTAAAAGATAATGTTTTAGAGATTGGAGGATGTCCAAAAAAAACCTTCTCACACTTCTCTTATCTTTACCCTTTAGTATCTCCACCTTTCACTTTTACTTTCCTACTTACTTCTCTAACATCCTCTTCCTCCTCTTCCTCTCCTCCCGCCAAGCTGAATTCATGAATATCTGTTGTTTCTAGCCAACTCCTTACACCTCTTCCTGTAAAATGGATTATATTTTATATCACATATTGCAAGACTGCCAAAGACCATCCATCTAGAAGTCGACTTTCAGGTTTGTTTGCCATTTTTTGCAAATTAGGTAAAAAAATCATTTTTACTTTAAGAATATAACTTAAATAATAGAAACAGAAGTTTCTTTGTTTCTATTTTTTCAAGTAGAAACATTCCCCTTCATTACTTTTCCTTCCCTCCCTCCCCCCATCTCTCTCTCTCTCTCTCTCTCAATTTTTCAGACCATTTCTCCATTCTTAATTGGGCAGGAATGATATTTACTTTCATTTAAAAGGAGGGTATAGAGAAGAACTAACATCAAAGACCTGTTCTTAATCACCCTCGTTAATGTCACAGCTCAGAATAATGTATCATTTTCCCACTGTCTAAGAGAAAGATCCAGATTCAAACATATTCACACTTCCCACATTCCTATGTGCAGACTGCTTTAATATTAAGTTGTTCTGGTCTTAGGTCACAGAGGTTGGAAGCAGCCTGGCATGTGGAATAAGATGAGGAGCAGCTAGGATCTGAAATGACCTGGAGAACATAGACCCTCCTGAAGGCATTCAGTATTTTACCTACAGACAAAGAGACCATGTTCTGCAGGCTGCAGAGATGCACAGTTTGTGATTTCCAACCTAAATTTACCAACTTCAAACTTTTCCCAGACAGTATCCTCTCATCTGTTAATTTTTTTTTTTAAAGATTTTATTTTATTTATTTGACACAGAGAGAGAACGTGAGAGAGGGAACACAAGCAGGGGCAGAGGGAGAGGGAGAAGCAGGCTTCCCGCTGAGCAGGGAGCCTGATGTGAGGCTTGATCCCAGGACCCTGGGATCATGACCTGAGCTGAAGGCAGACGTTTAACGACTGAGCCACCCAGGTGCTCCCTGTTAATTTTTTTAAAGATTTTATTTATTTATTTGAAAGAGAGCGCATGCATATTCACAAGGGGAGGAGGGGCAGAGGCAGAGGGACAAGCAGTCTCCTCGCTGAGCCCCATGCAGGGCTCCTTTCCAGGACCCTGAGATTATGACCTGAGCTGAAACCAGATGCTTAACTGACTTTAACCACCTGAGCCACCCGGGTGCCCCACCCACTCATCTCTCATTTTTGTCTTCAAAAAAGTCCTGGGAGGTAAGTACATGGGATTCTATTTTCCCCACTTCTCACTGGAAACAGAAGCATCAAAAATTCAACTCTGTTGTTAGGTGCAGGCAGGGGAGGGCCCCAGATAGCTAGTTCTGTCTGCTTTTCCAATGGTCATTCCACGTGTGACTTTACACCACTTAGCGTCATGCAGGATCTCCTTCCAGCCTCATTCTTTCACCCCCAGCTACTAGTGATGTCTGTTCTAAAAGTATCTTTGCTTTGCATTTGTCATCAACCCCTCCTTTCCCGGGAAATGTTAACTGCCCCTCTTCTGGGTTCCCCTGCTCCTTGAAGCCAATCCCTTTGATAGCAGTTACCAGAGGGAAAATTGAGCCGCCTATTTCCGTTTCTGTATCCCTCACCAAAGTGTGAATTCCTGGAGGGCGCAGGCCAAGTCTGGTTCCAATGATGTTCCTCCTGTCTAGCCCAGCCCTTGCTGGGGGTCAGCCCTCAGTGAAGGTGGACGAATGACGGCGAGTGTTAGTGTTCACTCAAGACAGTGCAGCAATTCAGGAAAGGGTCAGATCCAGCATCCCTGCACTCAGCTTCTTTCTTCATCTGCATGTATCTCCAGCACCTGACTGGCGAATCATTTGATTTAAAAATTCTGAGTCAGAAAAGAGGAAAAGGGAGACTCTGGCCTGTCAGCAATACTTAGATCGCTTTAAAATGTTCACCCCCCAGTAGACTAACAGTGCTGGGGAGTCTTTTTTAGACTGTTCAGGTGTTGTTTACAAGATGCCAAGAATCTTAAATTGTTGAGAACAGATGAATCCATGGAGAAAAATGCTACAAATAACATTGAAAATTTAAATGGTAGGATATTTTGGGTGTTTTTGATGAACGAATTAATAGCCTGGGATGTGCTTATGAACCTAAGGTTCACCAGGGACTCATTTATTGGAAGAGAAAGTCCCTTTGGATTGTCCCTAAGTGACCTCTTTTGCTCTACATAAATGAACTTGATCTCTCCCCTTCTGCCTCCAGTGGATCACAGTCCCAATTCGTGTTATCTTAAGGATAGTAGGGCCCTGGTACCAGAGGATCTTGCTTTTGTATTAGAACACAGAAGCCATCTTATTCCATTTTTATCCACACATAGATTTCCTCCTTTTCATCCCCTCTTTGGGCCATCTAATAACCGTTTGAATGCTTCCACCCACAGTGAACTCACTCCCACTTGTGCCCTAGTCAGATCGTTAGAAAATAGGTCCTTCTATTTAGCCAGATGCTTCCTCTTATCTCCTCTATTCCTTGGCCCCTATTCTCCCCTCTGCAAAGAAATAAATGCTGGGACGCCTGGGTGGCTCAGTCGTTAAGCGTCTGCCTTCGGCTCAGGTCATGATCCCAGGGTCCTGGGATCAAGCCCTGCATCCGGCTCCGTGGTCCGAGGGAAGCCTGCTTCTCCCTCTCCCACTCCTCCTGCTTGTGTTCCCTCTCTCACTGTGTCTCTCTCTGTCAAAAAAATAAAATCTTTAAAAAAAAAAAAAAAAGAAAGAAAGAAATGCCAAACTCCTCCTGTAGGATCAGACTAATCTGTCCCTGTGTATATCAGACCTTCCCTGCCCATCTCTGATTTTCCTAGCTAAGCGTCTTCATTTTCTTCAGACCTTCACCTGATTCACATTTACCCCCAACCCAACACCATCCTGCCAATTTTCTTAGGAATATCTTCCCCTTTACAGATGTCCATCTTGAAAGGTTACTGCATCCATGAGTATGGTCTGACTGTCTTACAGTAGAACTTGAAGTATGGTTTCTCTTGATCAGAACATTGACTTCTATTAGTGATTTGTTTGAGCCGAACATGTCAATCAGTGTGTCGTACCAAAGCTTCTGATAGAAAACTCCAAAGCCTTTTTCATATGTGCTTCTGTGGAATCCTATTTTCCCAGCTAGTACTTGTGTAGGGTTTTTTCCTTCTTTTATCCTAAATGCAGAACTTTACAATATACCCTCTTAGATTTCAGTTGGGATGATTCAGATGTGTTTGGATCTTCATTCACTCTCTTGTCAAAAATACAAGCGTTTAATTCTAGCACTATGTTCTCTACAAATATGTTAAGACTATTATTTGTATCCTTACTCAGTTTTTCACTGAACACACTGAGAATGCCCAACAACAGAGCCCTGTGGCATATTACTGGGAACATGCAGAAGGTACACATTGGTGGGTCACAACAGACAATTGAATAGGTCATGAGTGCTGGATAGATCACAAAAGTTGCTTCAAAGTGTTAAATGGTAAATGCATAATAATCAAGTCACCACAGCTCTTACTCTTGGATTGAAAATTCAAGTGTCCATAGGGACCAATTAGGTCATGTGAATGAATGAAATAGCCAGGGGTCAGTAAGAGGGAATGGTGAAGACTGTGGTAAATTGGAGAGTATATATTTTAATAAAGGGCATTAAAATTCAGTTAAAAGCAAGAAAAAAAATCCACTACTCTGGTCAAAATATATATGTCTGTCTGCCAGATGAAACTAGTGGGCTGCCATTGGGCAGGCTCTGCTCTAGAGAGCAGCATTAGAACCAGGGAATGGACTTGTGTATTTCTCCCATGTGACCATAATCCCTAGGCTCTTAAGGATTCCGCGGATACTCACTGCTAAAAAAGCTACTTATCTAAGCAAGTTTCCTCCTTGGGTAGTTAAAATATTAGTTGATTCACTAACTGGTGACTTTTTGCTAGAACTCACAGAGACAGTGTTATTTCTGCTTATTGTTGATTTGATGGCTCTCAGAGAGCTAAGTTTCCTGGCTAAAGAATTTGGGAGCAGGCTAGACATCTTTCCCACTTCCACTCGTTCCAAGCACTCTGCTGTGCATGGTTCTGATACTGGATAAGATGAACCACTTAGAGCAGATCTTCCTTAAAGCCATGTTGTTTACTGTGTTCATTTCCTATTACTAACCTAACAAATTACCACCAGTTTAGTGGCTTAAGACAACACAGATTTATTATCCTATATTTCTGGAGGTGACAAGTCTAAAAGCAGTCTGAGTGGACAAAAATCAAGGTATCAGCAGGTCAGCATTCCTCCTGGAGTCTCTAAGGAGGAATCTGTTTCCTTGCCTTTTCCACTTCTAGAGGCCACTTACATTCCCTGGCCCATGGCCCCTTCTTTACATCGCTTGACCTTTGCTTCTGTGGTCACAACTCCTCCTTGAAATCTGACCCTCCTGCCTCCCTCTTGTCTCCCCAACTCAAGATCCTTAATTATATCTGCAAAGTCCCTTTTACCATGCAAGGTGGATTCACAGGTCCCAGGGATTAGGACATGGATGACTTTGGGGGTCATTATTGTGCCCACCACATGTGTTTATAACTGAGTTATAATGATGGCCACAAGGTCAGCTAGAGGGAAGAAGCACTCTGCTTTGTAACCTTCATTCTCATCAACTGTGGGAACTGTAGGCAGGAGAGGTTCATTGAGGAGGAGGATTTCACTAGGACTTAGGTGACTATCACAATCTCTGTGCTGTGAAGACCTTCTCTCCTGAGCTGAAAATTTAAAACAAAGTTGCTTTCTCCTCCCACATTTAATCCAGAGATGATGTAGCCTATCTTCTGAAAGTAAGCAACACCATAAATAAGATCCAGGAAAAGACTGGTAGTTTATATCCTGGGGGCTACTCAGGAGAATGGGGGCCATAAAGCTAAGACTTTACTGATACTTGAGGAGGAACTTCTCTCCAAAGCACCTGGGCTATGACGAGAAAGCGAGAAACCTGGACCTTCAACCAGTCATCAAGGGCTGACTTCATGTCCCACCCCCTCTCCCCCCCCCAACCCCCCAGTTAGCTTGCAGGGAATTAATAGTAGGTCTGTAGTGCTGGATTCAGAGACTGGTGTGACACAGATGAGGTTTGGCATTAAAAATGTTAAGTAATTGCAACTCTGAATTTTCTCATGTTCATTCACGAATGTATGTGATCTTTCCCACCTAGTACTATCACTGTTAGAGTGCATGAATCCCTAATTGTTACCCTAATCCCAGGAGATAAATTTCTCTGTGGAACCCAGCAGCAAAGAACAAAGCCTTGAAACCTGCTTATGAAGAATTCTGTTAGCCTTTGTGTGGAGATCTCCATTTCAAAGCTTAGAAATTATGTTGTTTGTAGTAAGTGGAAGCTTCACGAGGGTGGGGGTTGTTGATCAGTGGGAAGATCTACTGGAAATGGAGGGCAGTGGTGGATGAAGTCTGTGAGAGACCCAAGTTTATCTTAATCTGTTCTATGACCCATGATTCCAAGACCTGGTATGAAGTTCTTTGTCTTAGATGAGACAATACCTGCTAAATGCTTGTGTGTATAGTCATTGATTTTAAAAAGAATAGCGTGTACATACATATATATCCAGTTTATCATAGTCACCAGTGATATTAAGCAAGGATGTCATAGTGCCAAATACTACAGAAATATTTGATAAGGCATGAGAACCTATCATCTGTTTCCCTTCTGGATGTTTTATCATCTACTTGTTTTAGGGTATAAAAAGTTCCTACTGATAATGAAAAACTGACTCCAAAAACTGTATTTTGTAAACATTCAAAAAAAAAGTTCCTACTGCAAGGCTTCCAATTTTGGCCTTGGATATAATACCAGAGCTCAAGGGTAGACTTTTGACTGTAAAGATAGATAGATAGATAGACAGACAGACAGACAGATCGATCGATCTAGATAGATTTGTGTTAAAAATGTGGGTAGTCGATGTGCTTTTCAACTTTTGTAGGGTTTTGCAAGTTTAAACCATTCAAGTCAAAGGCAGAACTAATAAGAGCACAGTTGAACTTAATATATTATGTCAAGATTTACAGTAACAAATTATTGTTTTTCAGCTATGGAGATATCATTAAGCATATGCTAAGCAATCAGCACATGACTGTAATAGGTTCATGAAGGAAAGGCTTTTTCTAATCGTATTCAGTGGTGTTTTTCCCAAGACAGCAACAGCTTTTATAAAATGATGGTTATATCTCCTCATTATAGAATCTAATCTCCCCAAAAGACATTCAGCAGCTGCAGAACGCTAGCATCTTTTAGTTGTAAATTGTTTTTTATTATTTATCCCTATTTAACTAAAGAAGAAATGGCCATCAGATGATTTAACAAGACCAGAATTTAGCGGTTTTAACATTTGACAGCACCCAATTGTTAGCCCATGCATTGATCTCTTTACATCTGGGTTTAATGGTAATTGGTGTTTCTTTGCTTTCATGCCTTTACTGTATAAGCTGAGTATGAGTCTGATTAGAAAGCAAATGTGCACGATCGGCTCTTTTACATTTCTTGTTAGCATGGAATTCCAAGTTATGTGTCCTCCTCATATCATTTAAGAACTTGCAGAATTAGACAAAAAAGGAGCCCATGTGCCCAGCCTGTAAGTCACATTTCCATAGCAGATGTCATTATGAACTGGATTTGTTACCTACAAAGTGATATAGGAAAGTTGGAAGATAGAAACCTCGGTTTGAGTGATGGGCATTATGATTTACTGGTGCACTTCCCGTGGCAAATGATGCTCCACAGTGGGAGCACTTCGGGAAGCCATCATGCTCTGTTTGAGGCTGTTCTGTGGAATTTAAAAATAAAATGGCACTAATGAGTTTTCGCATCACTCCATTGGTAGAACTCTCAGGGGACAACCAACCAATTTAAATAAATAAGGTTCCATAACCCTATGGGAGATTACAGGGCTAAGACATTCATTTTAATCGAGGCTCCATTTGAGAAGAGGAAATTTCACTCATAACATAGTTTTAAGTCGATGGTTCCAAGGTGATTTTGTGGTGATGTTTCCTTTGTTGCTGTGTTAAGGAAAATGTTAGCCTTCCTTTACAGGATTTGGCATATTTTCCTGGAAAGGTTTGAAGCAGTTTCTCCACCATTAATACTGCATGCCAGTCTAGAATGGCGGGTCACTCAGAACCAATTAAGCAACTGTTTCATTCCATAGACTGTCACAATTTGCTTTTCACTTACTCTGTGCAGACTGAAATTGTATATTTGTGGCCAATTTCTATCCAGGCTTTAGTTTTTCAACTTTATAGATAGAAATTCATCTTCTAGTTCTGTAATAAAATGATTCAACTACAATAAAATTCAAATAAGACCAAAAAAAAAAAAAAAAAAAAAGGACAACCTTACAGAGCTTTACATAAATAGCCGTTTCTTAGCATGATAACTGGGAACTTGGTACTGTTGTGAATCTACATTTCTACTTACTCAATAATTGTACCTTTAATGCTGTTTACCATTTCATTTGTATTATTTATATATCAACCAAAGGGTATGAACACTAAAAAATAATTTCACATCACCTATCTTCCATTTCTTTTTATTTTAAAAGCCCTGAAGATATAGTTCTCCTATAAATAATAATAAAAAGGTGCTATATTAATATTTCAGAAAAGATCCCCATCTACTCACACACATGCACAAATACATATTCTCTAATACATACACACACCCCTCCCCACAAATTAACTGTGCCTGAGGCTTGCAAGAAAATCAGGTCAAGCTAAAGGAGAAATCGGAGAACAGGACCAAAATTAATTTACTACTCTGTACCACATGTGAATATGAGTTTGCAGGGGAAAATGGCTTATTTTCTGGACTGTTTCTATGCCTGCATATGTTGAGAAATTTTTACTCTGAGTATGTATAGCATTGTCTTACCCGAACAAAGATGAAAGTTCAACTCTCTCAGCTTAGATTTTATTAGATTTCCTGAAGTCAGACAAAAGATGAGTGTCTACCTTGTCAGTTCTTTCTGTTCCAGATTATCTAGAAGCCCTTTTTTACCTTTTTCTTCCTGGGGGATATTTTTTGATAAAGTTGTGAATGAAATCATGATTTGCCTATCTGTCTAAGAAGGATCTTCTAGGCAACAATTAGCATCACTTTCCAACATTTATAATAGTTTTCGATCCAGTTTTGTCTTTCATCTTATATTATGTGCTAAAGCAAGCTCATAGCCTAAATGTGGGAGGACTCATGCCTCTGTTACCATGTTTATTCAGGCCCCAAACTGAGTCATTATTGACTCCTCTCTTGCTGTCACACCTGCATTAATCCATCAGCAAAACATGTTAGCTTGAGCTTCAAAGTGCATCCAAGTTCTGATCTTTTTCACCTTCGTCACTACCACCGCCTCTCCAGTTCAGGCCCCAATAATCTTTGATGTGGATTATTGCAGTCACCTTCTAATGGGTCTCCCTGCTTCTGCCCTTGCCTTCCTTAGGCTCTTATCAACACATCAGCTGAAGTGATTCTGTTACACTGAACATCGGACATGTCCCTCCTTCCCAAGAACTCTCTAGCAGCCTTCCATCTCACTCAGAATGGAAGCCAAAGAACTCAGAGTGGCTCCTAAGATCTCCCTCTCTCCCATCTCTCATTGCAGTGCAGGCTCCCTGACTTGCGTGGTATTCCTGAAATGCATCAGGCATGCTGTCAGCCCACAGCCTGTGCTCATGCTATTCCTTGTGTCTGCAATGTGCTTCCTCCCAGATACAAGCATAGCTCCCTCTCTCACTTCCTTCGGATCCCTGTTCAAATGTTACCTTACTAGAAAGGTCTTTCCCAATGACCTGACATTGAGTAGCATGGACCTCTTGAACCTTACCCTGCCATCTCTATTCTCCTTACCTTTCTCTCTTTCTCCCACCGCCCATATATACATGCATACTGACATGTATGTGTTTGGATATGTGTCTTTAAATACATTTATTTGTTGTTAGTTTTTGCCATTTTTTTTTTATTGATTTTCTTCTCTCCCCACCAGAATATAAGCCCCATGAAGGCCAAGATTCTGGTTTTTCACTTCATAGTCCCAGCCCTAGAACAGTACCTGCATTAGACACTCAAAGAATATGTGTTCAATAAATGAGAAGGGAGGGAGGAAGAGAGAGAAGAAGGCAGGGTTCCAGAGTCTTTTTTTGTGATGGCTAGTCTAGGAACTCGGATGAGATTTCCCCACTAGTCCTTTTAGCTTCCACGCAATCACTTATTTCAACTTCTCTTATTCTGGATTGAAACTATTTTAGTTTAAGTGCACATATGCCAACTCTGTGCTTAAACAAATGTGACTCATTTACTGGGATCATAGAGAAAAATAGGTTGGAAGAAGGAGCCCGCCATTTCACTTTTTGCCTGGACATTGAGCAGTCACCCCATCCTACATCCACTTTGCCAAATGAGCAGAGCAAATGCACCCTTACCTCCCAGGTGAACATTAATTACTGTTTGCACCATGCTTTGAGATCCACAGATGAAAGCAGTTGTAAAAGCAAAAAGTGTTATTACATTGCAAATGGTTATAGGCTTTCATTTAGTTCTGGAAACTGATCAAGCAGGAATGTTGAAACATGAGACTAAGTTTGGCCAAATATTACACTTGTTATAATTAATTTGAGCTTAAGCTTCAACACAGTGACATGTTTCCTTTAAATAAAGTTAAGTCCTCTAAGGATGCATGAATCTATATGGGTCTCACTTTTCAGCTGGGAGCTAAAATTTTTCAGATATGCAGAAGGCAGGAAGACAAATGTGTTTCCGACTTCTGGTAGGGCAGGGAGACTCTGTGGGCAGACTGCTTACTTTTGAGACATCCTCGAAATGATCCTATGTCTCCTTTACTCCTAGGGACAGTGACAAGAATGCTCAGAGATTTATAGGGGTTTAGAGCTGGAGCTGAGTTTAAAGGGCCTATAATCTTTCCTCTCACTGAATGCCAAAACAGTCTCTCTGGTTTTACTGGCAAGTGCTGCTCAGGAATACTTGCATAATCTCTGTAATGAGAAGCTTATTACCTACAAGGATACCAGTTCTGATGTATTCAGCAACTGTTGTTAGAAAGCTCTTTGCACTCTTATCCATTTTTGTCAACAGATATTTATTAAACACTTTCTATGAGTAAGTACTTTGTTAGGTGCTCTGGGGGATGGAAAGACTAAGAACAACACCAATAGTGCAGATTCAGCAGTCACCTAGGGCAATGTCCTAGCCTGAAAGAGACCCTGAAATGTAGTAGTTATTCAACAAACATGTGTTGAATGAGTGAAAGAGTAGATGACACTCTAGGAAGAATGATAAACCACATGCCTAAAGAACCATGATACTAGGTGGAACTTATATAAAGGAGAGGCATAGATAAATGTAGTAGATATTGAGCGGAATCTGCCTCTGTTAACTTTTATCATTCCTGGAACTGACACCTGAACCAATTAATAAAAGTCCATTTCTTCTTCTATGGGTCATGGCTCATTTATTTGAGGATTATTACAACTTTTCTTAACCCTTTTCAAGGCTCAAGACCTTTGGGCCTATAACCTATTAGATGATATCTAGTGCAAACATCAGTCTGAATTTCTGCCCTTGGGTAAATCCAGTTTCTCAGCATGGCTCTCGAAGGTGGTATAAACCTGGGATGGAATAGATCAGCTAATCCAGATGTGATCACCTGAGCGTAGACTACAGTGGAACTCATTTTCTCATGCTTCTCATACTGTCTCATCCTGCACAAACTCTTTGGTCATGAAAGCCTTCTTTCTTGGGACACATGTTTACATACTGAGAAAACTCAGTGTTCTAAAGAACATAGTTTGGAAAATAAGAGTCTAATGTTATATGCAGGGCTTTATTTGGGGGTGGTACCTGTTTTACACATCTTGCATTAGATGTGTAGGATTTTAGCCCATAAATATGATTGTGAAACCAGATTTTCTTGATCCAAACTTAAACTATGGTCTATTTGTCCTTCAACTTGAGTATTACTAAGAGGAGTGTAATTTAGTGGACAAAGCCCTGGACTAAGGTTACTAATTCACTGTGTGGTATGGGAAAAGCCGCTTTCTCTCCCTGAGCAATAATTTTGTCATCAATAGAGTGAAATACTTGGTCCAGATATTATCTGAGGTTCCTTCTATAGCTAGCATTCAATAGCCTTTAGCCAAAGCTTTCTTTGACTTTAATCCAGATTATTATATGAATTTTACTAATCTCAGAAAAAAAGAGCAGCAAGAGATAGCAAATTAGCAAAGGGGATGAGCAGCAAGTTAACCCTACCCCCAGCTTCTAAGACTTACTGACATTGCAGAATTTCATATTTTGTGAAACAAATGGAAACTATTAGCCACAATTGTCTTTGTTTTTTTTTTAATCTGTACAATGTGGCAAGTTTTCATAAAAAAAGACAAAGCTTGAGAATTCTTGCATATGTTAACTTCAATCACATCACTTCCACCATGATGGGGTTTGCTAGTTGCCCATGCAAACCTGTTTGTTCATGTCCCAAATTGCACATCATTGCGTCACCTAACATGCAAACTCAGTTACCTTAAGTCTCCAGCATTTCAGCCCTGGTCGGCAGTGCTGTCTTTCTTGGCAACTGATTATTTGAAAATAGTGTCAAAACAAATCATTTCCTTCTTTTACCCCCTGACAATTACTCAGTGGCTATGCCTATTCCAGAGTCTCTGCCCTTGTCTCTCTTTATTTACTCCCTTCTTTTTTCTCTTCTCCACAGATTCCCTCACTTAATTTAAATTTCCTCCAGGAATTTGGGCATCCATTTCTCAGGGTTGGGGGGAAAGAAACCAGTTCCTAGCGCGTGGTGATGTTTCAGAACCATGGAGAGCGGTTCTGGATGGAGACTCGGGCTAATCCATTATCTTCAGCCCTTGCCTGTGGTTTCCAATTCTCATTTGGAATCCCACAGGTGGCGGAGATGACAAAACTCTACAAAGAAGCTTCACAGTAAGAACTGTACTCCCCAGAGCTTAGGAACCAAACTCTACACCATCACATACAACGAACAGATTGCATCTGGGCCTTGCTGCTGTCCTAATGTCAGCCCGCTTGGCAACTTCCTTCCCCAGGCTGACCTCTGAAGATGGGGGCAGACTCTGGGGCATTGTTCTAACCGCACAAACACTACAGCCATTGTGTCGGTATGGGAGAGCTGCCGGTTCCTTCCCAGCCCAACACTGTAATTTTATCAACTCTGGCTCAGAGAAACCTATATTTATAATGCTAATTAGGAGGGCACACATTTAATTTGAGTGGAAGACTGTATCTCGCTGAGCCTGATAGCACAGGGCTCAAGCGACAGCAGTCAGAGGCAAAGCAGGCCTTTCTCCCTTCTCCAAGTATTTGAAACAGGGCTTACTCTTGCCAAACAATTTCTCTGTTGGATTAAAAAGAGAGAGGGAGGGAGGGTGCTGAATATGCTGGAGCTCAGAAAACTTTGCGTTTATCTCCCACCTGCATAATATATTTCTCTGTGCACTGAGAAAACATGCCTCTTATGTTATCTAATTGTTTCCTGACACATTTAGCAACATTTCACACTCTTTAAAGTGACATTAACATTGCTGACAGTGGAGGTGCTTTCATTAGATGGGCTTTGAATTGTAGCCAGGATGCACTGCAGGTCTTAAAAAAGGCTTGTAAAAGGCGAGAAAGGCATTATTTATGAATATAAAGACTTCATCAACAAGGCCCTGTGGGTGCGTATTAAATTTGCTGAGTCTAGTCAATTTAAGAACGGGTGTGTGTACGCATGTGCACATGCGTGCACACACAAAACAACTTCTCATGAGCTGAGAATAAACTAATACACTTTGTCATCTGACTGGCCACTAGGCAGCCTGGACTTTGAGGAAACTGTCTGAAACCTCTCCCCTTCCACATCTTTTCAGCAACAGCATAGCACTGTGCTATTTCAGACCTAAATCTGTCACTATGCACCCAGTCCTGAGGCTGAGTAGCTGAGAGGCTGGTGTACTTGGTAGGCATGATTATCATGCTCCCAGTGGTAGAGTTAATTCTCCTTCTTTTCTCCCTTAATGCTTCCAAGAGGAAGCATCTTGCCCCTCCTAAGGCCCTTTTTTTTTCATATCTCCAGCTGTCTGTATTAATGTATAGTTTTCCCTGAAGGCTGTACTAAGTGAGCCTTCAGAGATCAGTCCCATGCAGCGGCTGCCTTTGCAGGGACTGAAGAGAGAAATTTGAAGATTCATTCTGACCTTCATGAAGAAAGGAAGCCAGGCTTGGAGAAGATGAGGAAGGTGGGAGTCAGGTTGTGAATTCCTGCTAGGGTACAACCTCCTCTGTGATCTTGACCCTGTTATTGATCTCCATACTTGCTATGCAGGCAGAATATTTTGAAATTGTGGACTTTTAGAGCTGAAGGAGAGCTCC
This sequence comes from Neomonachus schauinslandi, assembly GCF_002201575.2. Taxonomy (NCBI): domain Eukaryota; kingdom Metazoa; phylum Chordata; class Mammalia; order Carnivora; family Phocidae; genus Neomonachus; species Neomonachus schauinslandi. Next base: position 94,014,775 of record NC_058409.1, on the reverse strand, counting down.
CTACAGATTGTTGTGTTATACCCAGACTGCTCCCTCTTCTAATCTGCCTTCCCAGACTATCCCAGCTGGAATTACCCACCCTTCTCTTTTGACACCTCTAGTGTTGCAATAACTGTGTGTGTCTAATCATAGAGATCTGAATTAGTATCTTGGCTTTGTCTGTTACTTGCTGTGTAACCTTGGTCAAATCCCTTGATCTTTATGAGCCTCAGTTTCCTCATCTGTAAAATGGGGATAATAATAGTACCTTCCAGTATTGTTGGAAGGATTACATAAATTTCAAACTAAGAAATGTGCTAAACATATTGCCTAGAACATTGTAAATGCTCAAAAAATTTTAGTGAACACTAGCCTCTTCCACTGGAATATGGATTCAGTGTGGGTTTGATGTGGCTGACATATTACAAGTACAACAATAAAAGTATGTCCTGGGTACCAGTGGGTGGGGTGATCAGGAAGGACTTACCCAGAAGCCTGACCACCTTTAAGGAGATGTTCAGAAGAAGTTGAGATTGTCAAGGAGAAGAGAATACCTTCCATGCACAGGAAAGGATGTGAAACTACATCATCACATTTCTTGAAAGTACTAGGTGCTATTATGTGTTAGTGTGGTAACATTGCATATGTTAACTGAGGCCTGGTGAGGGTAAGCAGTTTGCTCTAGGTCACAACACTAGCATCTAGTAGCCACAATAAGGAGCCGTGGTCTCTTAACTCTAGTGCTGCAACTATATGGTTAGTGGGGATTTTTTTTTCTTTTCTTTTTTCTTTTTTTTTTTTTTTTTTGGTACAAGGCAATGACCGTTCAGAGAAGGATTGAACTAATGTGTATGACACTCATGGCCTAACAAACTAGACCTAGTACCAGTCTAGTTTACATTGTCCATTCCGGTTTCAAAACATTTCTGTATCTTTAATGGGGAGATTTTCAGTCTTCCTGTTGGTTATGGGTGGTTAGACTCCCCCTGTATCTCATCTGTAGCATCTTATCAAGGACCGATCAATGAGAAATAGGTAGGGTCGTGTGAGCGTAGACAGCAGAGAGATGAAACGGTCCAAGTATCTGCTGCATAGAGCCCATGTTTTACCTTCGTGGTCTCTTTGGCATATAGCAAAACACAGGCTTACAGTTCAGGACTGTTTGCTCTTTGTAGACAAAGCCTTTGGAAAGGAAAGCTTCCAATAATGAAAAAGAAAACAATTACCATTCGCAGAACACTTCACCATTTGCAATGTACGTTCATACATGTTCTTATTTAATTCTCAAAATGTCCTGGAGGGGGACTAGGACAACTACCTCCTACCCTTCTAATAGATGATGATAATACTTACCATTTACTTCAGAACATTTATATAATGTCTCATTTAATATTTATAATAATCTGTGATATCTATTTATACACATTCTGCTTATCAAACATTTGAGCACGGAAGAGTTAAGTGACTTGCCTAAAGTTCCCCAGCAGATTTGTGGCAAAGTCAAGATTTGAACTTCAGTCTGGTTCCCATGCCAACCATATTGTCATCAGTGTTTGGTACTTCATCATTACAAAGGTTAATTAAAGTCCATTGTCATTTCCTGTACAGTGTGGTATGAGCTTTAGAGCCAGAATGCCTAGACTCAAATTCTTCCTCCCAGCCAACCTATCTCCTCTTAATTCAGTCTTACCTTCTTTAAAATGAGGTTAATATTACCTATCTCAAACGGTTGTTAGAAGATTAAATAGAATAATACATGTAAAGGACTTAGAAGTAATGCCTAGCACATCATAAGAACTCAGTAAATCTTAGTGAGTGGATATTGTTATTTCCATATACTATGAACCCAAGAAATGAACATAAAAGTAAACTAGATTCCACGTGTCATGGGGGAGGTTTTCCAATGCCCTTTGAAAATTAAGTTTTAGCATGAACATACAGTTTCTTTAAATCTTTCTCCAGTAATTCCCCCCCGTCATCTAAGCTCTTTTGAGGGTGTAATGTAGATTCCAGGTAGGCAAGGAAATTTAATATTTTAACATATCTTCTGCATGTTATTCAGCTCAGACAGACAACTCCATAAGGGACTGCAGTGTCCACACAGTTCAGCACGCTGATCTTGTGTTCTTAGGTAGTGTTGGGTCACATCTCCCCATCACTTCCCTAGGTGGGAAACTCTAGGGTTAGAGTGGAGTCACATCTTACACAGGGGTTAGGTTCTAAGCTCAATAGCTGAGCCAAAAAATACAGGCACACCACCCCTGAAAAATTCTTTCAAAAGGTGTACCTTGGAGACTGACATATTGTCTCTGAATTAATCTAACAGTAAGTTTTTCCTCCACGTATGTCAAAGACTGCTGGGTCTTCATTTGACCACCAGCTGAAGTCATAACCTCATACTCTAGCCACTTGATTAACAGAAAAAAACATAGATTTAAAATCAGAATCCCTTCTTTTCAACAAAATACTTATACATTGAGAGGCACCTAATACCCAAGACCAGCAGGCGCAGCAGCCCGCAGCGAAACCAATGCCACATGCATTTGATATATATTTAATAAATATTGTGAAGTGAACTGTTGTAATCAACCAATCATACCACTGTTTTGTTGCATACAAGCTCTGGTCTGGGTGCTAGGGTACAAAGGTATATAATCCATGCTTTTCTCCCCAGTCACTCACAGTCTCATGAATGAGCCAGACATTTAGACAAATAGGCTAACATATTACAAGTACAGTTAATTCTTCAACAACATGGATTTGAACTGCACAGGTCCGATTATGCACAGATTGTTTTCAATAAATACAGTTCAGTACTGTAAATGTATTTTCTCATGATTTTCTTAACATTTTTTTCTCTAGCTTTATTGTAAGAATATAGCATATAATACATATAACATACAAGATATGTGTAATTGTTGATATTATTGGTAAGGCATCTGGTCCACAGTAGGCTATTAGTAGTTAAGTTATAAGTAGTTAAGTCAAAAGTTATATGTGGATTTCTGAGGTGCCTGGGTGGGTCAGTCAGTTAAGCTTCCAACTTTGGATTTCAGCTCAGGCCATGGTCTCAGGGTCATGAGATTGAGCCTGCTTAAGATTCTCCCTCTTCCTCTCCCTCTGTCCTTCCCTCCCCCGCCAAAAAATAGATGTGGATTTTTGACTGTGTGCAGTGTCAGCTCCTCAAGGGTCAGTTGTACAATGATAAAAGTTTGTCCTGGGCACCTCTGGGTGAGGTGATTAGGAAAGACTTTCATAAAGGTTATTTTTGAGCTGAGTCTTTAAGGAGGTGTTCAGGAGGAAGGTGAGACTGCCTATGAGAAGATGTGACATATAAACCTACCATACACAGGGAGGGAAAGATATTCAGTAATATAGTAGCTTTGATGTGGTTGGAGTATAGGGAATGGGGAGGCCTGGCAAGAGAGGATTGCCATATAAGAGTTGGAACCTTTTTATGTAGGCAGTGGGTAGTCTTGGGAAAATTGAGAGAAGAAGCATGATGTGAGCAAATTTGCACATTCAGAAATATGTTGGCTCTTAGACAAAGGGGAGATACATAGGAGCATAGGAGATATCAGAAACTGGGAACCTAGAGCCATAATCTAGACTGTACTGACCAATGTGCTAACCACTAGCCATATATGGCTACATTCCAAGGGCTCAATAGCTCCATGTATTAAACATGGTAGACATAGATCATGCCCCTCAACACAGAAAGTTCTATTGGACAGCACTGATCTAGACACCTACACATCACCAAAATAACAATGGCATGTCATCTTAAAGGAGCTGGGGGATGTAATTAGGGTATATGTATCAAGCAACTGGGAATTTCTGGCCAGAAGGTATTTAAGGATTCATTACCCTTTGGTGGACAGTTATGTCACCATAGGTAAAGTGGATTTGTGTCCTCAAAAGGGGAAGCTGCACAGATTCACTGCATTTCACCTCATGAACATGAAAGGTCTGGCATTAGAAAATGACAGAACTCATATTGGTTCAAAAATAAACTCCACCTTCCATCTCTAGCCTGAACTATATTTGACACCCTCCAAAATGCAATGCTTTCAGGAAGATGTGACATATAAACATGCAAGTTGTTAGATGTAGTAACAACACCCAACTGCACGGAGCCCCACGCCGTGAAGACAGTTCATGCTAGTGCTCCTGAAAGAGGCCCTCTCCCTGGGGCAAGGCCAACAGCTCGTCACTCTTCCAGTAATTCATGTATAATAGCTTGTGTGCAATCAGGACGGCTTTGTCAGGGCCATCTGAAAACACTTTGTTTCCAAGAAATGCTTAGTTGGGCTTTACTGAGTTCAGCGAAATGTGAGTGAGGAGGGCAATTAGGTCTTCTGTAAAAATAAAAATTCAAACGAGGTGATATGGAATGAGTTAGGTTGATACTGCCTCATTGACAAGACACGAAGCGTCATCTTGAAAATTCCTCAGGTGAGGTTCAGTAAGCTACAACTGAGTCGGAACACTCTTCCCTGAATCTCTTGCCTCTATGAAGAGAGCCCAACTATCTCTTGACAAACAGGTCTTGCCTGGCTCCGGAGAAAGGCATGTTGTAACTTCGCTCAGTGATGACTTAGATTCTGCCTGAGGAAATTTTCCTGCCCTCTAACAGAAATTCCCCATTAACAGTGTAAGCTTATTTGCTTAAACTTTTCTTGGGTGGGGGAAAGAGCTGGCTCAATCAAATTTTTCACTTCTAATATCTGTCCAATTCTTATCAATTGGAAAAAAGAGTTTAAAGATGCACCACGTAACATCAAGTTACTAATCTAAAGCTATCACTCCAGCGGACCCAGGGTTTCTTAACCTCAGCAATGCTGACATTTTGGGCCTGGAAATTCTTTGTCGTGGAAAACTATTCTCTGCATTGTAAGATGTTAAGCACTGTCTCTGGTCTCTACCCCCTACAGGCCAGTAGCATCCTCTCCCCACCTCAACAAATTCTGACAATCACAATGTCTCTAGACATTGCCGAATGTCCCCTGGGGAGCAAAATTGTCCCCTGCTAAGGACGACTGATGCAACCTAATATCAGCACTAAATATAAGCAGGTTGCTACAGGGAATATATATATATTGTGATAACAATATAAAATATGAATGTATATATGTCTATATTTTTATTTTAAGATGCTATATTCATTGTGGTCATTTTGCATTCTACAATTATAATCGAGACTACTGTCTCTGTTCTTTTTTTAAAAATGTAAGATGTAGGTAAGAAATTGAATCCCTCTCACCCTACCCCAAGATCTGTGTGGTGTATGTAAGGCCCGGCACCAGCTAGAAGGTGATCTGAGTTTCTCTCCAAAGCTGAGGACAAACAGCTGCTGCAGCGCATGCTTGATGGGTAGCAAGTAGCCAGCTACCTGCCCGTATCTCTCCTCTCCTCCCCTTTAGCGCCCTCAGTATTCTTACAAATCTAGATACCTTCCACCATAAGTGGTTTCTCTGGGACCCCACATGTTTGATTTCTTGTGATTTAAAGGTGTCAGCTCACAGAACATGAAATTCTTAAAATACTGGAGACAGAAAATCTGGAATCTGTTTTCAGTTCCACTAAATAACCATGTGGCACTGGCCAAGTCATTTTCTCACTTGGGCTGGATGATGAGTTTTAGGCAGGATGCATTTGGTTCTAAGTGACAAAAATCAACTCAAGCTGGCTTAAAGAACAAAACAACAACAACAAAATGAAGGTAGGGTGGAGAATAAATCAGTTCATATATTGAAAAGCTTAGTGGCTATGTTGCTTCAGGCCTGGCTGCTTCCAGGTACTCTACTGACGCCATTGGGAATGTCTCCCCCTTCTTATCACATCTCCGCTTGCCTCCCTGTTGACTCCATTCCCAGGCAGCCTCTTCCCTTGAGTGGTCAGATGGCTGCAGTGGTCTAGCCTCAGCATCTCTCAGAGCCTCCCTAACTATGGCACAGCCATGCACACACAGCAGGTGCTTGTGAACGAGATGGAAACAATAAGCTGCGAGTCTCATTAGTTCCATCCAGGCCCTTGCGCCTACCATGGGCCAAACACAATTCTAGGGACCTGATATGTATTCTCTCCAGGATTCACAACAACATGGGAAGTCAGCATTGTTATTATCAGGCCCAGAGGAGTGAAGTAGGGCACTCAGACTCACACAGAAAGCCACAGAGCTCAGTCAGCCTGGCTTCAAAGTCTGTGCCTCTCTATTCCTCACTTGTGCTTTGGAGGACAGAAACAATTAGGCCAAGAGGTTAGGGATGGGGTGCATAATGCAGAGAAATACCGCACGCATGAGGGCAGAAACAAACATTAGCAAAAGACAGGTGATCTCATCCATTGGAGTCCAGGGTTTCATTCGGGGCAGGGTAAAAATTAAGAACGGGATGAATTGGATGATGAGGCAGATTAATAGGTGGCTTTCGGTGCGAGGCAACTCTGGGCTTAGGAGTAGCCCATTGTAGTGTTGGCAGTTCATGAACCTGAGTGCGCATCTTGGTTCTGACCCTTGGGTGTGTGGTTCACATCCCTGAGTCTCTGGATAGTGTTGCGGTCATTATAGAAGGGGCAGAAATCAAATCCCTGAGCTAGATACTTAGCTGAACAGATGTGCAGTGATTTCATCCATGTCCCTTCAGCTGGAGGCACAGAGTCCAGCTAAAGTTCAGGGTATCTTGTGCCTTTTGTGACGGTAACCTTGGCTGCCACGCCCCAGTGCCTCACTGGAGCCCGTCATACCTTGAAGAATGTTCTGCCACACAGCCCTCCACAAACCCCATGTGCAGAACACTTCAAAAATCTGATGCATTTCCTGACAAATGTTCTCATGGAACTCAAAAGCAAGTCGGCCCATATTTCTAAAAACTTCATTGATTACAAGCAAACGGAAGGTAATATCTCAGATATGGACATTATTTCTCTTTACACAAATAGGTACCTTGCTTTTTTACCCCATCAAAAATACGGGCTTCATAAACCCCAAGCATTTGGGGGAGGAAAATGGTTAATCAGGTATCTGAATAAAGTATTGGGGACTATCATTAGAATGGTTGCTTGGATTCGCTAACCAACTGTTTTGCCTATGTTAATACTGTTATTTTGCAATGCTCAACTTTAACACAAAAGCTATGTTTTTTTTTTCATTTTTCATTTTTGAGAGAGAGAGAGGTGGGGAGGGGCAGAAGGAGAAAGATAATCTTAAAGCAAGTTCTCCACCCAGTGTGGAGCCTAACACAGGGTTTGAACTCACAGCCCTGAGATCACTACCTGAGCTGAAATCAAGAGTCTGAAATCAAGAGTTGGTCATTTAACCAACGGAGCTACCCAGGGACCTCCACAAAAGCTATGTTTTTATTAAATTCTTGAACTTACAAAGCCACAGAGGAATTCCAGTTTCTGGTTTGAGAATTGGTTTCTCTCCTCACAAGTCATTTGTTCGACGTGATTGGTCACTACAGCTATTTCTGGGAGGAGCCTTGATTCTGCCCCTGGTTAATTATCTCCCCTAAGATGGCCTTGGTGGTACATTCCAGAAGGAGACCAGTGAGTTTGCGTTCACATCTCATTCATTTTTTAGCAATCATTCTTGTCTGATTTGAAAATCATAAATGAACCATTCAAGGCTTAAGTTTTGGAGTCAGAATGCCTGGATTCAAATCCAGCTAGTTCTGTCGCTTGCTACCAGGGCAATGATAGGAAAGTTAGCCCATCCAAGCCTCAGTTTTTTCATCTGTAAATGGGGATGATAATAGTCCTTTGTTCATAGAAAATTTGTGGGTGCTAGAAGAGAAAAATACACACAAAATCTTTGCTCAGTTCTTAGCATGAAGCAAGATCTCATTTATAAGTAGTAATATGGTCATTGAAATTATTATTTTGGATTTGATAGTTCCTGGTACTGGGTTGGTGGTTGGTGGTTTTTTTTGGTTTGGTTTTTTGGTGTTGAGGTTTTTCATTTGTTTGTTTGTTTTGGCTTTTTTGTTTGCTGTTTACCATCTCCCGAACACATCTGTCTCCTCCACCAAAAATCCTGACACCCTATCACTACCTAGATCAATTATGCATTGTCTACACAGAACATTTTAATATCTGCTTGCCATTAATCTTTTGAATGAAAAAGGAACCAGTTGTTTTAAGTGAATTTTGGGCATTGATCGGCAACATGCTCCCTATCTTAAATTAGTGAATGTATTAACAAGATATGAGCCGAGCAGCAATTTCACAGATAACATTTACCGCTTCGGGGATGGGAAGGAGACTGTAGCCCTTTCTTGGAGAACTAGAGTTGGATCCAGGTCAGATTAAGGAGAAAAATGGTTCTGTAATTGAGACAATGAGAATTAGAACGATGTGACTTCAACCACAGGTGGTGTAGGATGAAGTTTTCAGGTATGGCTGAAGCTGTTGGTGAATGAAGGCCTGGAGCAGGGCTGGCAAATGAGAACTCGGCACCCGCTGCCTTACCTCCACTCCTGGTCTGTGATTTTTCTAAGTGATCATGGCATTGTTTCCCACTGAACCAGCGCACCCCAGAATCCTTCTCAACGCAGCATTTCAAACAGCGACTACCCATCTATCAGAATTAGCAAGGGAAATGCTTTGTCCAGCTGTAGGTCTTTTAATCAGAAATATTTCATGAGCTGAAACTATCTCAAAATCTTACTTATTTGGAAAAAGATAAATTAGTAAAATCTAAATTAGTCTCCCTTTTCAAGGTTGTGGGGGAACCCAGTCACACAGATAATTAGTTAGACTTTGATTTACATGGGGATCTTGGAAAAGACACACACATACACACCCACACATACACAAGACCATATGAGTTTAATGAATGACATATTGCTGCCTTTGCATGTTTCCTCTTGCTTTTTTAACAGATTAATTAAAACCGGTTTTCCCTATATTTGCTGGGGACTCTATACACATTCCAAGTGGAACTCCAAAAATAGTTTGGGGGTCAGGGAGCCTCTGTAGTGCATAAAGTAGGAACCAGGTAAGTGTAGAGCCCCTGGTTACATGCCCATCCCACACTAGGTATTTTAGTAAGAAATCATGGTCTATAAAGTGAGCCTGTATAAGTTCCAACTTTTTCCCCTGTACTTTGGAACCTGTTTGTGTCTGTACAGATGGTCTCTGTCAGTTGGAATAGTCGGGGAAAAAATGTAGCATAAGTGAAGAAAATTAGCAAATGACATAGCAAACAGAGAATGCCATACAATTTGATTGGGGGAAGATCTAGGGACTGAGAAATTTCCCAAGTAATGGGAGGTACTATCAAGGAGCTTAAGGAGTTACCAAAGCATGGATTTAAAGAGGCCAGGGGAATAACAGAAATCAGACAATTCTGTGATGTGTGTTTCAGTACATTGAAGTAACCCCAGTTCATTGTGGTAGGAGTGCTCTTCCATTGTCTGTATTTGTATAAATTAAAAGGCAGTTCTGTCTGTACTATATGAAATGAATTCACGCTGAACAAAATTTCAGAAAGTTCATGTAAAGAGTGATTTCACAGCAACTATCATATCAGGCTCCTGGAAAATTGCACTTGAACTTCAGTTCCACCTCAGTCACTCAAAGGAATTTAAAAAATTGGCTTCCAGCCATTCTTGTTCTTCAACATGCATTTCCAGATATGCCTCAGTAATACAAACATTAAAGCCTATTGATTGTGAGTTAAAATCTGTTCCTACCAGAGCCTTGCTGCTAAATGGACGTCAACACTGACTTCACAGGGCCCTGGTCAGGACACCTCTACATTCAGGGGCCTAGAAGAAGGCACAGGGTAACACTGCTGTGAAGGAACCACTTTGAACTTCATAACAAAATTACAAGAAAAGCTTTGAACTCTGCCAGATGATAGCTGCTATAAATAACCATTTATTCAAAGAAATGTTTCTTACTTGAAATCTTGAGAGTGCCTTGGGACTGGGAGATGGGAAACTGGAAACATGATTTGTAAATCAACCTTCCCCCCTCCCTGTATGTCTTCCTCTTTCCCCCCCACCCCCATCATGCTGTTAGGGCAAACACCATGCAGAGTAGTGAGAGGGTGGATTTTGGAACACACAAACCTGAGTGTGACTCCTGGCCCCTGTCACTTGCTAACTAGGCAGTTTTACTGCTCTGTGCCTCAGTTTCCTCATTTACAAAACGGGGATTATAATAATTCTAACCTCAGAGAGATACTATATATAAAGGGGCAGATAGTCATTGCCCAAAAACATGAGCAGTTAAAATAGTAATCGTGATGATAGTTAGTAGAGGGAGAGCTATGGGAGAAATGTGGATTAAATGTTAGCCCCAATTCTGATGAAACTCTGACATGTCCAGGCTACTTTTGCTGGAGCATCTGGCAAGAACATTGTGCCTTACGTGGCTCCCAAACTGTTAGATATAAATTGAATCTTTCAAGCCAAATTCTGTTTATCCATTATTCTATTTTAGGGATGATGATTCTTCAGTTGTGTTACTGGACAGGAGACCCAAACACTTGAGCTGTAGGAGTCTCTTATTCCCTGTCTCTTTCTGTAACTCCTACCCTCAAAAAAGTAACAGACTAGTGCTGGGTGGGTGGCTTTGTGCAACCTGTCGAGTTTCCTCTTACCAGAAGTCCATCTCCTTTTCTCTCAAAAACTGCTCAGGCATCAACTTCCCCAGGAATCCTTGTTGGACTGTCTACTCTTACCTCTCCCTGGCCAGGCTGGACCAAGTGTCCCTCTTCCTGCCTCCACAGCACTATGTCTCCACATGCCACTGTCCTCTTTATTACCTGGTACTGAAATGATATACTTACCTGTCTGCCTCCCCCACTCGACTGTGAGCTCTCTGTGGGTCACAATGATGTCTTGCTTATTTTTGTGTTCTCAATATCCAGCGGAGTATACATAAGAGGCACTCCCATTTTATTGAAGGAAATTGATCTATCAATAACATTTAATGCACCGGGGAATAGATCAGGAAAGACAGTTATAAAAGTGGCAACAAAAAAATGGCATCCATCTGAGGTGCCTGAAAATGTATTTGCATATGTAGTACATTTAAAAGCAGGAAAACATATTTCTTCTGACTCTGACACTTCCTGCCTGAGTTGAAACTCTAACCGGATTCTTGAGTTTGCTTTCTCAACACCTTACCCTTCTTTCCACACCTCCAGCTTTAGGGCATATCCCGTGGGCTGCTACTCTTGGCTCATTTTTCTGAGCTTCCCAAATGAACACACCAGCAGGCAAGCAATCACAAGGACCCCAACACATAAGGGTGAATCAGGTGAAAGTACACACACCAATTATCTTCACTCAGCAATTTGGCTGCCAGGAGCTCCCTGCCATGTGAAAGAGAGGTTGCAGCAGCCTTCTGTGTGGAAGGAGAACTTTTTGACCCAAGGACAACTCCAAGTTACTGCCCACCACCTGCCAGGCTGGCCACTCCTCCTCATGGCCTGGAGTAGCTGTGCTTTGTAGGATTTCCCCCGTGATACGCAAAATAAAACAAAAATAAAAACAAATGGTGGTCGGGCGCCTGGGTGGCTCAGTTGGTTAAGCGACTGCCTTCGGCTCAGGTCATGATCCTGAAGTCCCACATCGAGCTCCCTGCTCAGCAGGGAGTCTGCTTCTCCCTCTGACCCTCCTTCCTCTCATGCTCTCTGTCTCTCATTCTCTCTCTCGCAAATAAATAAAATCTTGAAAAAAGAAAAATAAAAACAAATGGTGGTCAAGAGAATGGGGGCATTGGCCAATTCTTTAGGATGCACATATGTGGCCCTTTCTACTTCTACCCTAAACTAACTAATTTGGTTAGAGTCTATCTTGTTCATTTGCTCATTTATTCAACAGGTGCTATTCGTTAGGAAAATATTGAGGGTACAGGGGGAATAATGTAGACAGATGTCCACCTTCAGATAGTAATAAGGACTGTGAAGAAATGTAAACAGGCTAATAGGATAGAGCGTACGGGTGAGAAACTTGGAAGAAGGCAAACAGGAAAAGTTTCAAGAGAAAGGGCTTATCAGCAAGGTGGCAGGTGGGGAGAATATTCCACATAGAGGAAGCGGGAAGCATGAAGAGTTAGAGGACAGAAGGGTCTGGCATGCTGAAGCAGCAGAGGTAAAGAAGGCCACGCTGGCTAGGGAATAAGGGGCTGAGTGGTGAGTGGTAAGGCCGCTACTGGGGGCAAGGTAGGAGAGGCCGTTTGTGCCAGAGAGGCAGAACATCATCATAAGGAGTCATAAGGAGTTTCAGTTTCTTTCCACGTGTAATGGGAAGCCATTGGAGGGTGCCAAGCAGGACGGCGATAGGACCTGATTTCTTTGGAGAAGGGATGCAAACAGTGGGGATTAGATGGGTGTATGGCAAGAGGAGAAGCAGGGAGAGCAGCAAGAAGATAGTCCAATGAGAGATGATGGGGAATTACAGTAGGACTGTGGCAGGGAAGATAGAAAGAAGTGCATGTTTTCCTGACTGGTTGCATTTCAGCCGTCTAGATGGATATTTCCACTCATGCCCATTTGGTGAAATACACAGCTACCTGCAGTATGAATTTGGACATTTGGAGAAACATCAAACCACTTGAAAAAAAATACATCTGGAGCATTTCTTTCTCTCTTTAATTTTTTAGATATTTATATTGTGAGGTGGTTTCAATGTAACTTTCTCTGGATGCTCTCATGACACTCATTGCTGACCTTTGACCCCTCTGTCCTCTTTCCCAGGTCGTCCCATTCCACCTACATCCTCGTCTAGCCTCCTCCCATCTGCTCAGCTGCCTAGCTCCCATAATCCTCCACCAGTTAGCTGCCAGATGCCATTGCTAGACAGCAACACTTCCCATCAAATCATGGACACCAACCCTGATGAGGAGTTCTCCCCCAATTCATACCTGCTCAGAGCATGCTCAGGGCCCCAGCAAGCCTCCAGCAGTGGTAAGGAAACTGTGGTGTCTGAGTGCGCGCTGTTGTCTGTGTGACATTCTTGAGTCTCTGGCAAAATGACAGCCCTGAATCCAGGGCTGGGGAAAAGGCGGTGTGGGGAGCATCAGGTGAAACATGCTTGTCGCTTTGTGGCATTGCAACTCCAGGACGCATTTATTGAAGGTCACAGTTACTGACGAGGTTTTGCTTATCGTAACAGGGCTTGGGCCTCCTTCCGTGGGAGGAATTTGCCCACTGCTGCACATGAGAGCATGCAGGTCTCAAAGGTGAAGTGCCGAGAGACAATGGAATATTGAATTTTGTATTACTACAATTCTGGTCATAGCCGAGTGACCCTGGACACCCTCACGTGCCCAATTTGTGTGCATTTCAGATCTCTTGGTTTTTGATGGCTGGCTTCTGACTTTTTCTTCCTTGCTTGTTTAGATGATTTTGTGATTAAAATGCGTTCCCTTGACATGAATACCGAATGCCTTGCCAAGTCTGAAGTGTTCAGGAGGTGACCTCTCCTATAACCCTCTGCATGTGCCACTTCACTTGAATTTAACAAGCTGATCACATGGTACCATAATAAATCCTGCCTCTAAAGCCTGAGTTCTCATTGTAGTTTTCACTTGCACCAAGCAAAGGGACTGGCCGCAAGGTTCTGTCCCACCTTTGAGGATTTTGGGGTTACTGTCTTAGCTCCCAATCTCTAGATCTTAAGTAGAATTGCCCCAAGCTCAGCGATAATCATGCCTTATTTTGATTTGCCTTGTTGGTGAAATATTCACAAAACATATGAACACAGGAGTGGGCCACACCTAGGGTTAAGTACCTATGGCCCAAGGAGAGACATTTGGAGAAATTAATTGATCCTGAGGCTTTGGAGTTATCTTCTGAATTGGCCCCTCATGGTATTCATTAAAATATCCCATCAAAGGCAGTACAGAGCTTTCCATGCCAAGAGTGTACCTTGATGAGATTGGGTTTTGGCTTCACCCATGAGAATATGCCACCACCGGCCTCAACCTCTACAATTAGAAAGGACCTCCCAAATGCATTGAAGATGATTCATTCTGAAGATGGAATGATGGACTGCTACTTATGATGGCCCATGCCCTTCTTCAAAGCCAGGCCTGATATATTTAGTAAACTCGTATTCTTTTTCAAAAAAATTACCTAATCAAATCTCTCATCAAATGAGCAATCCATTGTTGATATTATGAAGGCCTTTAATCTACCATAAATCTTTATTAGAACTCATCAGAGTTTCTAGTTTGAGAGAAATGTGATTATGGCACTCTTAAAATGACATTACATCATTGGGGTGATTGGTTTATCATTTGGAGAAGAGACATCAATCATAACTAGCATAACCACACAGTAAATGAATTCAACCTTTCTACCGCGGAACAATGACACTGTAATTGCTCAAAATCAGGCTTAAAATGAAATCGGAAAATGCTCTTTCTTCAAATGTGATGTTAACTTAATGGAATATATTATGAAAAATCATGTTTGAGGAAATTCTATATAATTAAAAATATGTGGAAATATATTCCCTTTTTTCTTTCATCGGAACCTGATTTTAGCTACAGAGCCATTTCTTTCTTTTCTTTTCTTTTTTTTTTTTTTTTTGCTGCAGAGATTATATTGCATTTAATTGAACTATCCTCGCTTATGTTTTGCTGCTTTTTATTTCATACTATGTAATCGTGATGAATATTGTATTATGAAGGACAAGAGGCTTTTGAAATGAGGTGCACCTGCTGATAGCTTTTTAAAAACAGACAATTATTAGGGAGAAAATGAGCTTTTAAAAACTATATCCTTTTATGCATATATGGATAGCTGGGCAAAGATGATTTCCAGAAGAGAGGTCAGTTCGTATCTGAGAGCCGTCCAGAATCTTTTCTCAGTGATAACACTGAGAGATTTCTTTTCTTTTTGACATTGTATCAGATTATAAGTTGTTGGTAGAGTATTTTTGTTGGCTTTCTGCCTAATCAAGACCTCATTTTGGTGGACACAACAGATCTGTGTGTTCAGAGTCAAGCTTAGCCATTTTTCATCACTCACCTCAATTTGTTCAGCTCACTTAAGATTGATAGCTATTTAAACTTCAGTAACAGGGGAAATACTGCAGAACATTTGAGGGTCCATTTTCATCCCAAACAAGAGCTGTGTGATATGATTTCTTCACCTGAGGGGTGAATATCCAATTGCGCAATACCCTTGTTTTCAGCAGGTACTTCTCTGAAAACTTGTTACAGCTCTGGCCACTGGGCAGTCATTCAAACTTCTTGATTGAGGTTTAGCTAAGTAGGTGCAAATCAAGCGCAAGTATGTGTGCTCCTAGGTGAGTGCATGTGTGTGTGTGTGTGCGTGTGTGTGTGTGTGTGTGTCTGTGTCTCCGTGGAATGGATTTGGGGTCCAAGGCGAACTGGGCATTCTATCAAGATCAGAATGCAGTTTCCATGAATTTAAATTTGACATAAAGGATTGAAAATAGAGTTCGACACAGAAGATGCAAAGTACAGAGCTGGGCCTGGGTGTTCTGAATTGATTGTGATGAAAGGGGCTGGATTTTTCCGTAGGCATCTTGGCACAAATGAAACAACCGTGTGAGTGGTTGTGTTCTGTTTAGCTGGTTAATTGCACAGAATTTTTTTAAGTTGGTCTCTTGTCAGTGACCTTGTGTTCTGAAGATCTGGTCGCAGTTTGATCTTTGTCTCTTAGGTGAAATAAAACCTCTTCCAGCATGTCCAGCCTATACACGACAGTAAAAAATTTATTTACTGCTGCCCCCTTGCCGTTGCTGTTAATACTTGACAGTAGTGAAGCTCATCACTAAGGAGAGTCACTGCGCATGCACACTTCCTGCCCAAAGAGCCTCTGTTCTAAAGAGACAAACTGGACATAAACTACACAACTAAAATGTTTTTGACAACATGAAAACATCCTCAAAGCAACAACAAAACCTCACCTTTGTGACTTGACTGTCATTATTTTCTGTGACTGTAGCACATTCTTTAGTGGACGGTACTAAAACCTGGGCACCTCTGGAGCCAAATTGCTCTAACGCTCCATCTATGCCAGTCGAGCAGATATCCAGGAAGAGCTACTGAGATGCTTTGAAGAGTGGCATTTTCCCCTCCCCTTAAGCATTTTCTTCCAGATAGCTGAGCTCTCCGTGTTCTCACCTTCTGCCAGGGTGGGTGAGCTCCAGAGATGTTTCTTGTATACAAAAGCATAATTTCAAATCCTATGAAATAACTCATCTGGGAAAAAAATCTGGACCCCAGCAGCATAATGGAGGCTCCTGCAGATGGAGGACTAAAACTTCCAAATCAGAATACACGCGCAGCCACATTATAATCTAAAAACAGTGGCTCACCTCCCCTCTCATAATTGGTTGAGTTTTGTTTTTGTTTTTCTTAAGTCTAACTAAAGGGTTTGGAACTCTGAGTAGTAACATCAAGCTACAGAGAAGAAATGTAATTTGGATGCCTCTGCCAGGACACTTTCAGTGGGTCCTATGTGCCGAAGGAGCTGTCCAGTTGGAAAATCTCCATTTGTCACTGAGTGCATTAAAGGTGTCCCAAGCCCTTTAAAAAAAAAAAAAAAAAAGCAATGTCTTAATTATAAACAAAAATAGTACATCAAAATCAGCAAGCTTCAGGTTTCCTTGAGTGGTCCAAGAATTCAGTTGCTTACCTAACTTAAGGATTGTCTTATTTATTTAGCATCATAAAGCAAAAGCTTCCTTTATTCATTCATTTATTCAGCCATCCATCCATTCGTTCCTTTTCTTACATCTCCCACATAATGTGTGACAGCTTAGAACAAATCTCTCTAACTGGAAAACTATAACTAGATGACACAGTAAGGGTGAAGGAAAAAAAAATGTAGCAGGGTGGGAAACAGACAAATAGGCTCATATGTAACGTCCCATTTCATTATTTAAGATAGAAAACTTGATTCTGAGCTTCCTAGAAACCAAAGCGAAAAGGGAAACACAGATAAGATACATAACATTCATGAGATAAAAACAAATCAACTGCTTTCAGGGAAATTCTATGAATCCTCATAGGGAAGCCAGAAAGAAATTTGTCTTAAAAGAGATAATGTGTGCATCCCGATGACTGAATTCTCAGTAACCTGCATAATACATATGCTAAAGAATTTCCTGTCAAAGTTTCTTGTAAACACCCTCCACATAAGCCATACAAAACACTTTGAGTTAAAAGGCAATTCTACAAATATCCAAACATTGCCCAGCCTAGGGATAAAATTTGATTTGATCCATGGATCAACCTTAGTTTTACTAAAGGGCCATGTACACCGCGTTCCCATTGGCAACGGGCCTTAAATATCTTTGCTTGTAACTAAATTTTTATGGGAATTAACTGACTTTGAGATTGTAGTCAGAACTCTAAAAACAGATGTTCTAGGTTATAACTTTGTCTTGACAGCTATAGATACGGAAGAACTTCAATCCTCTGATGAACACTAAAGCCCAGGGTTCTAGGACAGCCTTTGCTCATCTGGGCCCCCTCCCCAACATCCATGGGGCTGGATTTGAGACGAGCAAGAAGAGGGTCCCCAGAATTTTTTTAAATTAATGAAACGTCTTCTCCTTATATATTTTGGGTTTGGGGAGATTTTTTTCCTCTAGTATATTATAAATTCCCTTTCCTTCTTAAGCAGCTACGCTCACTGTAATTCAATTTAGTTTTGGGTTTTCTGAAGAGCTCACAGCAATTACTATGCACATTGGTGATCGTACTGTGCTGATGAGACTGACTCATTTTTTAAAAGTCTGTACATTGTGAAGTGATTTTGCCACCTCTCCTAAAGTACTGCATTTAAACATCATCTTCTGTTCTCTGTAGGCTTTGCTCTCTCCTCTCAGCTTCACTCCATCATACAGAGGCCTCCACCGCAGGGTTTCTGATCTTGCGTTCATAGCAGTTGCTCAATATTTATTAAACAAGTTAAGTAACCAATATCTTTTGTAACTCCCTTTGTTTTATCAATTTACTGCTTTTCATCATGTACGATGGAAAAAATGGATAGTTTAAGAAGGGACTGCAGATCGGAATGTCCCAGCATGGGGAAATATACTTATTTTACAAAATAGATTCAATATACCTATTTTGTATCATGTTGCGTCTGTTTTTAGGTACTTTAGAACTTTATAGTTCACCTTTAAATGAGAAGTTTCCGAAAAACCCCGCTTCAGTACATCCCTAGAAGTAGTGGCTAAGGTCAGTACGAAGAACCTGGTGGGAGCCCTGGGTGGGCCTTGGCGGCTTCTCCTCCGGAGGAGTTCTCAGCCCACTGGGCAGTACGGACAAGTCCAGGATGCTGTCTCAAGGCTGTGGAGGTCACAGGGACAGCACCTGCTCCTGTCCCAAACGCACAGCCACACAGGGTTTGGCTCTCTGCCTGAGACCCTTTTCCTCCCTTCATGTTAGCTGTTAAGCTAAGCACTTTATATACCTTGCTTCATTTACTTTTATTTGTCCCCCACCACATCCCAAGGTAGTAGGTCTTGCTATCATACCCATTTTATTGATGAGACCACTGTAGCACAAGATTAAGTAACTTGCCCAAATTACAAAGCTGGGAAATGAAGGACCTATGTTTCTTTTTTTTTTTTTTCTTTTTAAGATTTTATTTATTTATTTGTCTCAGAGAGAGAGAGAGCACAAGCTGGGGAAACTGCAGGCAGAGGGAGAAGCAGGCTCCCCGCTGAGCAAGGAGTCTGATGTGGAACTCGATCCTGGGACCCTGGCATCATGACCTGAGCCAAAGGCAGATGCTTAACGGACTGAGCCACCCACGCATCCCATTACCTGTGATTCAAATCCAACCTTCCTGATTTCAGAGACATTTTCCCTTGCTCCTCTCTTAAATGTTACCCTCTAAAATAGTTGTATAGCTTACTGAGATACACAGAATACACTGAAAACATTTTATTAAGGGGCATGGTTACAGTTTTTAAAAGGTTGAAAAAAACATACAGCATCACAAAATACTCTTCCCCTTCTCTGCTTGAAAAGCACACTATTATCCTAGACTTTGGTTCAATAAATTCCAGAGGGGTTCAGGAACTGTGATTTTATGGCTCCCTTAAAGTGATTCTTCTGGTCTCATAAGTTTGGGGAGCATGAACGTAATGGGGAAGCTCCAAAGTGGAAGTTGGGGAACTTGGGTGTTCTCTACTCTGTCTCTGATTCACAGCTTGATCTTTGGCAAGTCATTCAATTATCCTGTGCTTCTGCTTCTCTACCTTTCAAGGTTGGCCTTTGGCCCCAAGGGTCCATTCTTGCTCTACCATTACGTGTCTAAGTACCTTGTGTCCAGCTTGACCAGACTGTCCCAGCTACGGTCAACCCCCCCCCAACTCCTCTTCCTGGATAGTGTGGATTTCACTCCACCCTCTTGGCCATTGGCAGAACAGACCTATAGGGTCATGCAAAGCAGCTCCTTGCAGTTTTCCTGCAGAAGCTGAGAAACATGATCTGGGGTCCTATAACACTTTGCTGAAAATGTTGAAAGCACTCCCAGCAGCAAGTGGAAAAAGCATAGTGCCTCCAGCATTGACCCAGGCTCCTCGAGATTCACCCCAGCCTCCGAAACAATGTCTCCCGTGCTGAGAATTGGGAATTGATGGTCCTCAGGACTCTCCTGACACTGGTAACCGACTCAGGAGTATAGCAAACAGAGATCAGACCTTTTTTTTTTTTTTCCCATGTGTGCCTTCTTGCAACACAGACACACTTTTTGATTGAAGGTCCAGCAATTTCCAACAGCTAGGGTTGGGACCGCTCTTCTGTACCATGGTGCAAATGAGCACACAGGCAAGATGGACAGGTAATTCCTTTGGAGATGCGCAGCAGAGAAGTGACATATGGCACAGAACTGCTCCTCTTCAGCAAATAATCTTGCTATTGACAAAATTCCCAAGGTCGATAAGCATTGTGTACATTCTACCTCTCCATCTCTGTCCCTGCTCCTTGGTACATACAAAAAAGATGTCCTAGGCAAGCCCAGAGAATAGGAGCTATATGCCACATCTTAACAATTTCCTGCCCTGACAATTTTTATCTAGAACTTCAGCTTCTCCCAAATTCCCTTAAAGACTGCATTTAAGCCTAAGCAGCTTCCTTCAGACTATTGAGTAGCCATTTTAAAATGTGACCCCAATCCCTTATTAGAGATCACTCAATTCTCTGTTGAATGAAAAGATAGATTTCTTTTCCCAATGGGCAGTTTCAACAGAAGTTATAGCCCTAGACCCTGGTAATCTCTTGATCTTTCCCCAAAATAATAAAGAATAACCATATACTTAAGAGTTGGACTCTAATGTCCCTACTACTTGGATTCAAATTATAGCTCAGCCTTAGTCACTTTCTAACTTTCATGATCTTGAACAATGTAATAAATCTTCCCTTTTTTAACCTATAAAACAGTAATAAAAGTAATAAAACTTCTAAAGTTGTTATGAATATTAAATGACATTCTTTTGCATTAAATATCTTAAAAGGAAACTTAGTTGGAACAAAGGTCAAGTTTGATATTATTTACTTTTTAACTTAGAGTTAACTTATTATAATAACATATATAACAGGAAATTTCCCATTTTTACCATTTTTAAGCATACAGTTCTGTGGCTTTAAGTGCATTCACATTGTTGGGTAAACATCACCACCATCCATCCGCAAACATCTTAGTCTTCCCCACCAGAAACTCTGCATTCATTAAAAACTAACTCTCTCCCTCCCCTCCCCTGCTCCACCCCCTACCACCACCATATTATTTTGACTCTATGAATTCGACCTCTCTAGGTACCTCCTAAAAGAGGAATCATACACTATGTGTCCTTTTGGGACTAACTTATTTCACTTAGTACAGTGTCTTCAAGATTTATCCATGCTGGGCATGTGTCAGAATTTCCTACCTTTTTAAGGCTGAACAATTTTCTTTTGTATCTCTATACCACATTTTGTTTATTCATTCATCAGTCAATGGACACTTGGGTTGTTTCCACCTTTTGGCTATTGTGGATGCTACTGTGAAAATGAGCATACAGATATCTGTTCTAGGACCTGCTTTGATTTCTTTTGGGTATATATCCAGAAGTAGAATCCCTGAATCATATGGTAATTCTATGTTTAATTTTTTGAGGACTTGCCATACTGCTTCCCATAGTGGCTGTACCATTTTACATTTTCTCCAGCACTGCACAAAGATTCCAATTTTTCTACATCCTTACTAATGCTTATTTTCTGTTTTCTTTTTTTATTAGAATAGCCATTCTCATGAGCGTGAGGTGATGTATCATTGATTGCATTTTTCTAATGATTAGTGATCTCAAGCATCTTTTCATGTACTTATTGGCCATTTGGCGTGTCATCTTTGGAGAAATATCTACTCCAGTCCTTGCCTACTTTTTAATAAGGTGGTGTATTCTTTGTTGTTGTTGAATTGGAGTTCGTTATATACTCTGGATATCAATCACTTGTTAGAAATACAATTTGCAAATATTTTCTCCCATTCTGCAGGTTGCCTTTTCACTCTGTTGAGTGTCCTTTGATATCCAAAGTTTTTTGATTTTGATGTCCACCTTCCTATTTTTTCTTTTGTTGCCTTTGCTTTTAGTGTCTTATAACAAACATTTTAAGGCAACCATTTTGCTGATTTGTTTTATATAAATGGTAGCCCATTTAATCCTTACCCCGGAGACATAGAAAAGTAGCCCTTAGTGCTTGGAACCAGCCTGACGCTAACATCTAGGCAGAGGAGCTGTTAGGAGCTAGCCTGGCTTTCCTGGCTGGGTCATGGTGTTCACTCCTTGAACAAAAACAATCTTGGAGAACACCAACACTAAACAAGGCCACTCTGTGACTAGGATGAATGAAAATAATACCACTTTATAATATTGCCTAAACAGAGACAGAAGCAGAGTTACTATCCCAAACACAAAAATTCAAACATTCCCCTCCCCAGGCTAAGATGAATGGCTGTTCTTTCTTTACCTATTACAGCGTTAGCCTCTTCTTTTTTTTTTTTATTATGTTATGTTAATCACCATATGTTAGATCATTAGTTTTTGATGTAGTGTTCCATGATTCATTGTTTGCATATAACACCCAGTGCTCCATGCAGAATGTGCCCTCTTTAATACCCATCACCAGGCTTACCCATCCTCCCACCCCCCTCCTCTCTGGAACCCTCAGTTTGTTTTTCAGAGTCCATAGTCTCTCATGGTTCGTCTTCCCCTCCAATTTCCCCCCCTTCATTCTTCCCCTCCTGCTATCTTCTTCTTTTTTTTTTTTAACATATAATGTATTATTTGCTTCAGAGGTACAGATCTGTGATTCATCAGTCTTACACAATTCACAGCACTCACCATAACACATACCCTCCCCAAAGTCTATCACCCAGCCAACCCAGCCCTCCCACCCTCCCCCCACACCAGCAACCCTCAGTTTGTTTCCTGAGATTAAGAATTCCTCATATCAGTGAGGTCATATGATCCATGTCTTTCTCTGATTGACTTATTTCACTCAGCATAACACCCTCCAGTTCCATCCATATCATTGCAAATGGCAAGATTTCATTCCTTTTGGTGGCTGCATAATATTCCATTGTATATATACACCACATCTTCTTTATCCATTCATCTGTTGATGGACATCTTGGCTCTTTCCACAGTTTGGCTATTGTGGACGTTGCTGCTATAAACATCAGGATGCACGTACCCCTTCAGAACCCTACATTTGCATCTTTGGGGTAAATACCCAGTAGTGCAATTGCTGGATCGTAGGATAGCTCTATTTTCAGCTTTTTGAGGAACCTCCATACTGTTTTCCAGAGTGGCTGCACCAGCTCGCATTCCCACCAACAGTGTAGGAGGTTCCCCTCTCTCAGCGTCAGCCTCTTCTTGTCAGCCCTTTCTATAGATACAATATATTGAGAAGGCCGATCATGGAATCATCCCTTCTCCCTGACAGCACCAAATGCAGAGTGAACCTGTTTCCTTGAACCTTCTTTAAAATTAGCTAACAACAGCCCTTTGTAACACCCTTCTACTAAAGCACTCCATGGCTCCCCATTGTGTGTCTTTATCCTCCTTGCAGTGAGTTAATAAACTCAACTTTGTTTGACCACAGTATGCTTTATGGTGTTTTGTCTGGAAGATGTTGACACCATTACACTGTGTATTACTATTATCCATGTTTTACAGAAGGGAAAACTATAGCACAGAGAGGTTAGGTAACTTGCCCAAAGATACGTAGCAATTAAGTAGTACAACAGGAACGTGACCCAAGGGAATCGGTCTCCACAGTGATAAATGCATAGAAATTAAAGTAAATTGTAAAAAGACAACTCCAGAAAAAAATATTCAAGAAATTAAAAAATACTCCTCATTGACTACATGTTCAGCTCTGAATAGCATTTACATGGGTAATAATATTAATGTTGAATAACAATCCAAGCATTATCAAAGAAAGATGGGGAGATGGAAAAGGTACATATGTGGATTGGGCAGGTAGAGCAAAAGTCTAGATTGGCATCTTCTGTAGTGAGAAGTTACTAGAGATTGCCTAGAATTGAAAATGCAAGAAATAGCAGCAAAGCATAGTATTTATAGACCTAGAGATAAATATCAAAATAATCAGCTAAAAAAAAAAAAAAGGTAAATGTGGTTGGCTCTGGGAAGGAAAAATTTGGTGGTGATGGAAAATGATTGCTATTTTTGAACCAAACATTGTATGACTATTTGATTATTTAAACTCCATTTTAAAAATTTTGATGCAAAGAAAAAAAATTCAAAAGAAAGTACAAAAGATGGGGCATGCAGAATCCTTAATACAATGTCGGAAACTCCAAATGGCAGCTGTTTAATATTCTCAGACATATTGTCATTCAACAGATGGGTATTGATTAGGGGCTATGTGTTTGAGACAGTACCAGGTGTTGTGAACTTGAATGGTTAGGCACTGGAGCATCTTCATCATATCTGTAGATCTATCTGTTTCTGCTTCTGTTGATTAGGGAGCCCTGTGGAGTTGTTAGGGCTTTAGCTCTTTATCCCAACCCAGCCCCCAGCCTTATTAAAAATCCCAGGCTTAGGAAGGCACGAGCCAGAGAAGATAATGTAACTACCGTGCTTCCTCATGACTAACCCAGCAGCCATCCCAGCACAGGCCCCATCTTTTACCCAAAGCTTTCCGAACCAACTCTGCCCAACTAGAGCCAGAATCAGAAGTGCTTAACAGTCTTATAGTGTGCCTTATTCAATTTAGCACCTCATTACATTCTGATTTGTAATATTCTCTTGGTATTTCATGCATATAAGTCACTTGTGTCAACATTAAATTGTCACCACTTAAAGACAAGGGTCATTTCTCTGGTCTCTCTGTATCATTTAACATTTGGTGCAGGTCGAGATGCATTCAAGACATCCTTATTGATCCAGCTTTAAAAGGACAGTGGTAGACAGGAGCAGTGAAAAGGCAGATGCATCCTCAGTAGGGCCTTCCTACTTGGGCCTGTTGACTGCAGGTCATTGTAATGTTTTTAGACCTAAGATCATCTGTGATTGTGGGTGTGAGCTTGACCACTGTTAGAGAGAACAGAAGAGGTTACCATATGGTGTGAAGAGAAAAGATGCTTGTTGGTCTAATCTATTGTCTTCCTTGGATCTAAGGAATATTTCTTTTTTTGTTGTTGTTTTTTTAGTAGCTGCTGTCCTGAGTTGATGGTGCCTTTGACTTAGTTGCCTCTAATCCTTAGTTTTGGGTGGTACAGCCATAATCTCTAGGTATTGGCCTAGTAAAGGCATGGTCTTGGCAATCTGTATTAGTTTCCTATGGCTCTTGTTATAAGGCACCCCAAATGGGATGGTTTGAACAACAGAAATTTATTCTCTTACAGTTCTAGAGGTTACAAGTCCAATATCATGGCATTGGTTGGTCCACGCTCCCTCCAAAGGCTCTCAGGGAAAATCCTCCTTCCCTCTCCTGGCTACTGATGGTTGCCAGCAATCCTTGGCCTTCCTTGGTTGTAGCAGTATGACTCCTATCTCTACCTCCACACCTCATGGCCTTCTCTCTGTGTGTGTCTCCGGGTCTCCAAATGTCTCTCTCCTTGTAAGGATACCAGTGACTGGATTTAGGGCTCACTCTAATCCAGTATAAGCTCATCTTAATTACATCTGCTAAGACCCTATTTCCAAATAAGATTATATTCACTGATAACCAAGGGTTAGGACTTCAACATGTTTTTTCAGGGACACAATTCAACACACAGCAGCAGCCAGCTGAATAGGAAGTAGGACAAAGCTACTAGATGTTAGATGTGGGAATAGAGCTCAAAGCTTCCTATCTTATTTCTGCCACAATGGGAAAAGCATCATCCCTCCTCTTCCCTGCACTTGTGTTCTAGATCCCATCGGATCTCATCTTCTTCCTGTATTAAGCCTCCCCTCTCTGGAGGATCTTTGCCAACAGGACTTAAATATGTAGGGAATTATTCCTCTTCTTGAAAATTTTCTAGGAGGTGTTTTCTATCCTCTCTACCCTCTCACTCCGCACATACTCTGCAACCTATTATATTTACTTAGTTGTTAACTACTTCAACTACATTCCCATTAGCCTCCTTTGGCTCAATTTAGTAAACATTTACCATCACATCTTACACTTCCCTTTGTGACTGTTCCTTCCTCCTTCAAATGCCCTTTCCTTTGGTATCTGTGGTTCTACATTCTTCTCTTCCTCATTCCTTCGTTTCTGACCACTTCTGTCTTCCTATGAATACTTTTCTCTGTTTATCCCTTAAATGTCGAGGTGTCTATAAGTTAAAACCCAGACCCTTCTCCCTTTACTTTTTACACATGCTCCCATGGGGATACCATTCACACTCAAAACTAAAATTACTGTTTATGACTTTATGGCCTTGCTATCATGTCTCCAGGTCAGATATTTTACCTAATATATTTAAATGCCCCTGGATATTTCCACTGAGATGTCTGATAGACAGTTCAAATGCAACAGTTTTGAAATGAAACTTAACAGATTGAAACCCAAACATGTCCCTCCATTTGATTATTCCCTGGTCTCCTCTATCTCAGGGCATGGCCCATTATCAAAACATGAGCTCACATCCGAAACCTAGAAGGCATCTTTCCCACCCCTCAATTCTACCTAGAATAAATTGCCAAACCCTATCAATTTTGACTCAGATATTTTTCTGTCTCTGCTGCCACTGCCCTAGCTCAAATTAGTATTATCTTTGGTCCAGAGAGCTAAGTGGTTCTGACTGATTCGTCTTTCTTTTAGTCTGTCTGTCTACTAAGCCAGTTCACAAATCAATCTGCAGAGTCTCCATAAAATGCATACCTGAAAGAGTGTCTCTGCTACTTAAAACTCTTCGATGGGGGCGCCAGAGTGGCTTAGTCGGTTAGGCGTCTGCCTTCGGCTCGGGTCATGATCCCAGGGTCCTGGGATTGAGTCCTGCATTGGGCTCCTTGCTTGGCAGGGAGTCTGCTTCTCCCTCTCCCTCTGCCTGCCGCTCCCCCTGCTTATGCGCTCTCGCTCTCTCTCTCTCTCTCTCTCACACACACACACACAAACACACACATACACACACAAACACACACATACACACACACAGATAAATAAATCTTTTTTAAAAATTAAAAATTAAAAAAAACCACAAAACTCTTTGGTGGAACCCCCTTGTTTCCTGGATATAGTCTACACCTCTAAGCCTGTCATAAAAGGCTCCTGTGCCCCTCCCTACCCCCATCTCTCACCATTCACCCCCCTCCACACACAGTCTCTGAATATGTCACAGCCGTGCCTTTGAATCTCTGAGCATGGTGCTCTTCTCTCCAAGAGACCTTTCTGATCTTCCCAGTCTGGGTTAATCTCCCTTCCCATGTCTCTCTGTTATTGAACTCCCTGTGTTATTTGACTGCCTTCAGCATCGGATTTATGCTCTTTGAAGACAAGACTCAAATCTCCCTGTGTTCTGTTTTACTCTATGCATTTAGCTAGCATAGAGTCTAGCACATAGCAGACTCTCAAGAAATGTCAGGTGAATGAACAACAAATAGTAAATAAAGTCAAAGGATGGACCAAAAGTGGGCAAAGGATGTTTTCAGTTTCTAAAGAACGGCCCAGCAAAGTAGTGGGGGCAGACCTTGGCTTGCAAGCTGTTTGCCTCATTCTGGAGTTGAGGAGGTAAGGAATGAAGAAGAAGGCATTTCTGGTGGATGGCATAGAGCAGCATGGTTGGCAAAGAAAGCCAAAAAGCCAGACATGGGAGAACTATGTCGTGTGGCATTTTAGGATGCCAGTACCAGCCTTTCCCGGATTCCCCTCAGGCCAACACTGGCCCTCTCTTTTGTCATTTTCTGTCAGATCTTTTGTTTTATGATTTCTGTTGCTTATTGTCCTTATTTCTTGGCTTGTAAATCCAAAGATGAGAGGATGCACGCATTCTTGATACGGAAGCATTTAGTCAGTTATCACTTAAATTAATGTTTTCTGCTAGAGTTGTATTTTAGTGGAAAACAGTAATGTTTCTAAGACAGCATCTTGGAGTTGAACCAATTCTATCAGTGAACACTCAACCATGGGAAGCTAACAATAAAGGCAGTGATCAATTGTTCCCTTCCTTGCCCCCCGTCCCCACCCTGTCTTCCACTCCAAAGGCAGACTCTGCATCCCTTTTCTTAAATTTTAAAAATAAATAAGCTAAGCCAATAGTGCCGCATCTTTTTAACACCTCAGCACAACAATCAGTGCCCCTATGCAGAAAGACCCCTAATTTATCTTTATCACATTTCCCCATCCCTCATCCTCACTTAGGATTTACAAAGATTCATTCGCGTAAGTGACGACCTTACAAATTCCTGCTTTTGAATTGTGTTGGTGTCCAGCCCTGGACTGAGGAGTGGGGACAGGACTCCTCTGCCTTCTTGCCAGCTCCCCGAATAGTTGTACAATGCATTTGGTGGCATTCACACTTGACTGGAATCGCATTTCAATCTGTTCCATATGATTGGATACTGGGTTTGCTTCCCATCTGTGGTAATGGAGCACTCTTTCCGAGTTCCCAAACTTATTTTCATCTGAATGACCTTTTCCATCTCCCTGGGGCACCTCACCATTACCCACCCACCCCTTCCACTCTGCCTGCTTAAGATACCCCTTTACACATCACTCTTTCTGCACTAACCGTTGCCTTTGATACATTTCTATCAGAGATTGTGTTGCTGCAGTACAGGACCAGTGATCTTTACCAGCTTATGAGCCTGCACCTGTTTCTGGTGGGCTCTTCTCATGGGCTTGTCCCTCAGGTCAAGCAATTTGCTTTAAAAAATGGGAAGAGATAGGATGGGACACCACTTATTTAAATATTAGGATGCTGGTATTATGATTCCTTTTGCTAACCTGTGCACCTTCTCTTGAAGACTGAAAACTGGTTAGAATATAAGAGACTGAAGATTGGTTGTGAAAATAATTCACAGGGAGGGGAAAAAGTCATATTACACTGGGTAGACTTGGCCTTTTCTGCCTCTCTTTATTGATCTCAAATTGTCGAAAGGGTTCAGAAGATAAAAAGAATCTGTAAAACGAAGAAGGAAAGTCATGGTAAAAAAGAAAAGACCCCTGGAGACAGTGGGGGCCAGAGAATCAGACCTGAGTCCTAATTCTCCCGAGAGAACTCGCCATATTAGTAGGCAGTCAGCTGTCCTCTTGGACCCTTCGTTTTTTTCTTTTGTAGTTTTGGGAGAATTTCTTTTTATTGAAGTGTAGTTCATATATAATATCCAATTAGTTTTAGGTGTACATCATAGTGATTAGATATTTTTATCCATTGCAAAACGATCCCCGTGATCAGTGTAGTTACCATCTGTCATCATACAAAGTTATTACAATGTTAATAACTATATTCCCTGTGCTGTACATTCCATCCCATGACTTGTTTTATAACTGGGAGCTTGTGCCTCCTCATCCCCTTCACCTGTTTTGTTCCCCTCCCCAACAGTTTGTTTCTTATATTGGAGTCTATTTCTGTTTCCTTTCGTTTGCGCATTTGTTTTGTTTTTTTAGATTCCACATATGAGTGAAATCATATAGTACTCTTCTCTCTCTGACTTATTTCACTTAGCTTGATGCTCGCTAGGTCCATCCATGTTGTTGCAAATGGCAAGATCTCATTCTCTTTTATGGCTGAATAATAATCCATTGTCCATGCCTTCTTTAGGCTTTTACCTACCAGTGGGCAATTTGGTTGCTTCCATATCTTGGCTACTATAGATAATGCTACAATAAACATCTATCTCTTCAAATGGTTGTTTTCATTTTCTTTGAATGAATACGCAGAAGTGGAGTTCCTGGCTCATGTGGTAGGTCTATTTTTAACGTCTTCAGGAATCTCCATACTGGTTTCCCCAGTGGCTGCCTCAATTTACATTCCCACCAGTAGCATACAAGGATTCCCTTTTCTCCACATCCTCACCAACACTTGTTATTTCTTGCCGTTTTGTTAATGGTCAATCCAACAGATGTGAGGTGATATCTCCTTGCAGTTTTGATTTGTGTTCCCTGATGATTGGTAGTGTTGAGCTTCTTTTCCTGTGCCTTTTGGCCTTCTATATGTTTTCTTTGGAAAAATATCTATTCAAGTATTCTGCCTATTTTTTAATCAGGTTGTTTTGTGTTTTGTTTTGTATTAATATTAACTCATGTTGTGTTCTTACTGGATGATTTGCAAAATTTTCTCCCACTCACTAGGTTGCTTTTTCATCTTATTGGGTTTTTTCTCACTGGGCAGAAGCTTTTTCATTTGATTTTATCCCATTTATTTATCTTAGCATTTGTTGCCCTTGCCTGAGAAGACTGATCCAAAAAATATTGCTGAGACTGATGTCAAAGAGCTTACTGCCTATGTTTTCTTTTCTAGTTTTATGGTTTTGGGCCTTACATTCAAGTCTTTAATACACTTGGAATTTATTTTTGCATATAGTGTTAGATAGTTGTCCACCTTCAATTCTTTTGCATGTAGCTGGCTAGTTTTCCCAACACTGTTTATTGAAGAGACTGTCTTTTCCACATTTTATATTCCTCCCTCTTTGTCATTAATTAATTGACCATATATGCATGAGTTTATTTCTGGGCTCTCTGTTCTGTTCTTTTAATCCTTGTGTCCGTTTTTGTGCCAGTACCATACCATTTTGATTACTAGAGCTTTATAGTATAGTTTGAAATCAGGAAGCATGATACCTCCAGCTTTGTTCTTCTTTCTCAAAATTGCTTTGCCTATTCAGGGTCTTTTGTGGTTCTATCCATATTTTAGGGCTCTTTGTTCTAGTTCTGGGAAAAATCCCATTGGTATTTTGATGAGGATTGCACTGAATCTGTATATTGCTTTGGGTAGTATGGACCTTTTAACAACATTCTTCCAGTTCACAAATATGGTATATCTTTGTAGTGTTGGGAGAACTGGAGCCAGATGTTTTGAGAGGTCTCTTTCAACTTTCAAATGTCACAATTCTAGGAAAAGAACAACAACTAAGCGTAATATATTTACTCCATTTTCATAGATGTCTTGAGTTG
This sequence comes from Neomonachus schauinslandi, assembly GCF_002201575.2. NCBI lineage: Eukaryota > Metazoa > Chordata > Mammalia > Carnivora > Phocidae > Neomonachus > Neomonachus schauinslandi. Next base: position 93,984,238 of record NC_058409.1, on the reverse strand, counting down.
CCAAGTGTGTCAGCTCTCTTTAGAAGCACAGAAACAACTTTTCCCAAAGATAGGAGACTAAAACTAGTGCCCCTCTGGGGCACCTAGGTGGCTCGGTCATTTGAGCATCCAACTTTTGATTTTGGCTCAGGTCATGATATCAAGGTTGTGAGATCAAACCTTGCATCCCGCTCTGTGCTAGGTGTGGAACCCGCTTAAGATTCTCTCTCTCCCCCTTTCCCACTGCTACCCCTGCTCCCTCTCTAAAAACAAACAAACAAATAAACTGTTGCCCCTCTGGATTGATGATGATGGTGGTATGATGATATTAAATAATAATCATTTATGTTAATATAACATTTTCTATTTCAAGGACTAAGCTCATGTACATTATCTCAGAGGTAATAGACAAATGAGTTTACAAACCTATTTGGATTTGTTTTAGCTGGTATTTTTAAAATGTTCTTATTTAGGTGACAACATTGAAAAATCAGGCTATTTTATATAAACATTCATAATTCTTTTTTGAAATAACAAATCTAGTATTATCCTCCTGCATTATATCACGGCCGCAAATAACTGGAGCCAAGCAGAGGATGCCCATTTCAGATGGGGCAGGCATTTTCTATTTACTCCTTTCTGTGATTTCTCTGGCTTCTGTAGGTATTTGAACTTATAGTCCCAGTTATCTAGCTTATTGACCTTGATGGTGGTGATGAGACCGTCACCATTGTCATTAATAATAATCCCTATTGGCATACCATTTTGCCTTTAGAAAACACTGTCATGTACAGTATCTACTTAAAAGCTCCATTACTACCCTGTGGTGAGGTGCACATAAAGAGTACTAATATCCCTACTTAACAGATAAGACATTTGAGGGTCAGAAAACTCAAGTGACTTGTCAGTGGGCAGTGTTTCATCCCTAAGGGTCTCAAACTTCCTACCACCAAGGTCTCCTTTTATTATTTTCCCCCATGAACCCAATGTTTTGTAGGATTTTGTCTATCTATTCACATATATTAAGTCACAGTTCGTTTTCCTCATTTTGTGTTACACACTTATACATGTGTTTCAAACTACTGATTTGTTTTCTCACACTGAACTAATGAAATTCTTACACCCTGAACTTACACTACCCCCCCAAATATGCTTTTACCTTCATAGTTGATTTCTCTTGGTTTCCCCTAAGCTACCAGTAGCTTTATCACCTACCTTAAGCTACTATCTTCCCTCTACTCCCAGTAATGAGTTTAATTTATTTACCAAGTAAGATCATAACTTCTGATGGACAAATTCTTTGGTTCCTTTGCACAGTTACTCTGGTTTTCTATACTTCCCTAGGTGGACTTAATAACAAGTACATAGGAAGGAAAGCTTACTTGGGTCATGAAAATGTTAGGTGAGTTTTAGGGAGCCTGGACCAAATATCTTTATAACAGCTGAGTTTTATGCTGGTCTGCTAAGGTCACGGCTGAGGAGCTAGAAGGAGAAGAATTCAAAATCAAGTATTTTTGTTGTTGTTGTTATTTTTGACATGTGAGTATGCAGTGTGGAAGATTGCCTCACCTCTGGTTCTGATGTTAGCCATGGACTATCAGCACATCTTGATTAAATATCCACAGTTTGTCCATCGTGCCACAGGTGCTGGGCATTGCCTGGGTTGGAAGGGCCATCATCATGCCAGAGCCAGCTCCCCTGGCTTCCTTCTGGCAATCTGTCTGACACTGATGAGTTCTACAACTCCGAGACTCTGCTGGCCCTAACTTGCCCATGTTCTCATAGCAGCACAAGATCAGTATGAGTTTCCTTTTTCAAAATAACCCAGAGGCTTCTATGGTTTGATTTTACTCTAGCCTGCTTTGGAAAAGATTCAGACTTGTACAAAGTGAGACTTCCTGTGCTGAGTGAATTCTATTTATATTTCATTGTATTTTGTTCTAAGATGCCTCAAGTCCTTTGGTGAAAGGGGCTCGTGATAGAAAAAAAATAAATATGATATATTCTAGACTGTAAGCTGGTATCGATAGTAAGCACACTATGGACTGGATTACAGCATTTCATGGGAGGAAAAAATCAATGCTGCTTTAAAAGTGAACAATAATTATGAAGTCCTAATTTCAGGAACATTAGATGTGAAAAACTTTCCTGGGATGGAGGAAGTACGGTACATCTATTAATATAAGCCAAATGCAGTTCCTTATACATGTATGGAAAATGTATGCCCACCTCATATCCACACGAGTTGCGTGTTTTGAACAACCTGGATTGAATTAGGTTGATCTAAGAAACGTTCCCAGGTTGCAGTGCAGCCAGGATAGGCGAGGGCCTCTATTACAGGAGTGGTCTTCCTTCCTGAGGTGGAGAACCAATAGTGCAGCATGCCCTGTTGTCAGGATACAGAACCAAAGCAGAGATCACATGGAAAGAGCTTACACAGGAAGGCATGTGCCATCCAGAATCCATTGCGCAGCTACGTGGGGGTGGCAGTGCTTCTATTTTCAAAACCTATTATGTTTCAGAGGGCAAGGCCAGAAAAAGAGTTTAAAAAATATTTCCTCGGCAGAGAAAAGTAGGAATCCATGGCCTTATTTTGCCTCCATCACAGCTCTTGAAAAACCCTCTCTTAAGAGCTCCAGAGTCTATGCCTTATTCCCTTTTCCATTTGGATTATTGTTACCTTGGGCAAGTTCTTTAATTAACTTCTCTGTGTTTTAGTTTCACCATTTATAACACAGGGATCATTATACTTCAAGATAATGTGTGGAAAAAATAGTCTCCTTTGCACAGTGAGAAAGAGGCATGCCAAGTTATCATTATGGTTCATTAATAGTGATGACACCCTACCTGGACAGTAAAATCAAGCACTCTCCCCCAGAGAACTTAGAACCTTTGTCCAGACTTCCTCACTAAATCTGACATTGACTCTGAGCTTCCTCTGGAGGCTCTACAGAGGTAGAACATCACCTCTTCTTGGATTTCTTTTTCTCTTGCTGCCTTTTTACTGTTCATCAGCACCTCCTGTAAACAACTGGGGTTGGGCTACTCAGAACTCACTCACTAGAAGGATCACAAGAGAAATTCAAAATGGAACAACGAATGGGTAGCTGCTCCATCCAAAGAGTTGGCAGATTCTAAAAACTATGCACATACCTCAGATTTAGTGTTGATACATACATTTCCATGATCCTCCTCCCTCCAAAATTGGTCATTCCAGTTCAAGGTTGAATAAGAGATGTGAGAAAAGCAATTGCAGAGAAGTTAGCACTGCTTTAGCTTCCTACATTGTTGTAGAAAATTCCGCCCATAAAATAAGTAAGCACACTGCTCGAGACCCCTGCCGTGTCCAATTAGACTTCTTTATAAAGGAACAACCTCTTTAACTTTGTGGGTTTCTGGGGGCTGTTTGTCTTTCCTTTTGGCTTATCACAACTCTTAAATTACTTTAGCATATGCTTCATTGCTACTATTTTTCTTCCTTTCCTTTGCCACAGGAAACAGAAAAAGGTCTTTCAAGACATTTCAAGAAAGTGTTAGAGGGGAAAAGAGGTTAGTTAATGAAATAAAGAAGGAAATAATTTCCAAGGGCTTTTAAAACCATGTAGTAGGACAATCATTCAAGTATGGGATCAATCCCTAAGCAAGATTAGGTCTTATGGGTGAAAGAGGAACTAAGTTTGATGTGTCAGCTTTGAATTCTTATTACCCTAGTTTCTGTGTTCCACACAAATTCAGGATCCAAACAATTATGTTTCACATGCCTTTGAATATGGTAAAATAACACATTGTATGCAGTAAATAATCAGAGTTGTGTGGTGTTTCAATCTACCCAAAGATTTAGCCCCAATATGCATTTTGACTCCCCCTGAGAAATATGGCAAGGTCGTTCAATGCGATGAGCATAATCATGTATACTTCTACCAGGCCTCTTTCACATTGTAAGTATTTTATTAGATGATCAATTCCTTGAGAGCGAAAGCTTTGTCTTCTTTACCTTTCTATATTTGTTATTTGTTAAGCACAGTGCCTGGCATGCGAGAAGCCAGGGGTGATGCTTGGAGGGAGTGGGAGGGCGGAGGGGTGAGGGATAGGTGAGTGGATGGGTCGATGGAGAGAAAACACTTGGCTTTCTTGGTGTTTGAAGTTTCTGTGTTTCACCAGTGAAGACAGAGAATATAGGGCAAGATTCTCGGGCCTAAAAAGTAGGCCAAAGCAGCATATTTAGTAAAAGAGGTTTTCACTGCACTTAGAATAAAATCAAACCAGGTACTGGGGCCACTATGATGTGATCTGGCCAGTGTAACACTCATAACTTCTTCTCTTTCTATTCTTTATTCTTCTCACTCTGCAGCAATACCAGACTTCTTTGCATTCTTCCAAAACATGAAGCTTTTTCCTTTGACAGCCTTGCTGCCCCTGTTACAGATGCTTATTAGATCTTTCCCGTTCTTTCCCCATCGCTGACTTGTTCATTCACTTGGCTCAAATTCCGTCTCCTCAGACGGGACTTCCTGATCCAAATTTGTTCTTTCCCCTCTTTCTGGATGCTCAACACCCAAGAGGGCGCCTGACATTTAGTATGTATTCAATAAATGTTTGTTGGCTGATTGCCAAACAATAATTCATGCTTTCCAAACATTCAGTGTGTCACTAAAAAATTCTTGAGGTCCTTCTTCTTCGAAAATTCCAGTAAGAAAGCAAACAATATAAAATACAAATCCAGGGTAGACATGTTCTGTTTGTTTTGTCCTCCTAAACAACCAGGAACGAAATGTTTGCCTCCCAGTCACCTCTACCCACCTCCCCCACCCCTACTCTGCCCAATACAAAGGAAGAGAGGGAGAGGAGAGAGAAAGAAACCCCCCCCCAAAAAAAACCTTGAAAAAGATTGGATCGAAGTTTTGAAAAAAGTTGTAAGACTTCTCAGAGTCTTTAAACATGCTTATGTGAACTGAGAATCTGAAGACAGATGCCTTCCTTCTCAGATACCTGACCAGGCAGCATTGTTGTTCTTCCTGCTCCTCCTGAATATTTTTGGGATGAATCTTTTTTTTTTTTTTTTTTTGAGATTTGCTGGGTTTGTGTATTTTTTTTATTATTATGTTCAGTTAGCCAACAAATAGCACATCATTAGTTTTTGATGTAGCATTCGATGACTGATTCGCTGTGATGAATCTTCGATGGCAGACTTTTTGGGAAACAATAAGTTAAGAACCAACATCTGCTAAGCGTTTTGTCCCAGACACTGTACTAGGCATTTTAAGTTGGCCACTAGCTTTGGTCCTCTTGCCTTTTGTTGATGAAGAAAGCGAGCCTCACAGAGTTGGGCTAACTTGAGCAAATTCACCTAACCATCAAAGCCAGCCTAGCAGCTGGGATTTGAACCACTTCTGCTTAATTCCAGTGATCTTGCTGTTCCCACCGCTATATACTTCTTCCGCAAATATTGCTTCTAATTAATTAAAGCAGATGTTCTTGCTAGCAAGCACTAGAATCCCCTTGAGAGCTGGTAAGATACAGATGTCTAGGCCTTGTATCAGAATTTTTGATTCAACAGTTCTGGGTTGGGAGACCTGAAGTGTTTTATTTCTATCATGTTCTGAGGTGGTATCTGATACAGCTGGTCTGAGCCATTTTGAGAACCACTGGCTTAAATGGTGACAGTTGATGTTTAATGTTTTCTGTAATAATGTTTTTAGAGGTCTAAGAAGCCTCTTTCAGGTAGTTTTTACTGCCTTCAAATGATACAACTAATCCATTTTGATTCCACAAATACTTATTGAGAATCCACCATTACAGACACATTATACTGTATACAGAGAGTGAGCCATTACCAAGACCACGTACATGGCCTCAGGGAGACCCTAATCTAGTTTGTGACAGCACAGGGTGAGGAGAGAATGACACAATGAGGCCCTCCCATCCTGGGCTGGAGCTGGGATTGGGGAATCTCGGCCACAGAGCTGGCACCTGCCTGGAATCCTAAATCATGACTAGTCGTCAGCTGGGGTGGGCAGGTGGGTTTTCAGGAAAAGCCAACAAAGTGTGAAGGCATGGAGATATGAAAGAACATGGTGCCTTTGGGGAAAGCTTGAAATGCTGATGCAAAGACCAGCATGCAGGTGTGTCTGGATTCAGGCGAGGAGGGGGAATGACTGGCCAGGAGGGTGGAATCTGGTGGGCAGGGGCCTTATCTGCAAAGTGTGGCTTATGAATGGGAGGCAGAAAATTAAGAAAGCTCACGGTGGAGGTATGTGATATCTGCCATTTATCCCTTTATGGATTCATTCAGTAAATATTTTTGAGCTGGTGCTGGATGATGGGGCAGTATAAAGGAGGCTTGAACTCTGAATCTGTCCTCTAGAAAGAGAAAGAAATATTTACAATCTGAAGTCCAACACTGACGTGAGAAATGTGCCCTTATGAACGGACATGGGACATAGGATGCAAGTTCCAGAGTGGCATGGAGGAAGAGCTTACTTGCTGGGAGAATCACGGATGTTGCGTTTGTGGTGTCTCATAAGGGAGTCAGAGGTGGGAGGCCAAGTGGGTCCCCATTATCAACCTTTTGCGACCTTCCTGGATACTTTTATAGAAGGCTCTCTACTTCACCGCAAAAAGTGTAGGGATAGAAGCTGGGAAGTGTAAACTCCAAGGCAGTTAGAGAGAAATTGCTTTTAGAATCATGCCTGCTTTTTCCTCCTTGCTAAACATTCAGAAAATAGCTAGCATGTGCATTTCCCCAGCCTGATTAAAGGGTGGATATGCAAGCCTCTAAATAATTGCTGCATGAATCTTTATAACCACCCGAAATGAGCTGAACTCGGTTGGTCTGTGATGGCAGAAAGGCTTATAATGTTGGGCTCATCATTCTATCATGCTTCAAAGAATGGGAGGCAGGAGCCCTGCTCCATTCTTTCCCTCGCTTCCTGATTAATCCACACTTTTAGAATATGACTAAGGACTGACTGATGAGCTGGTTTAGTTTAGCTTTGTAGGATTTTTCCCCCAATTTAGCAAGCAATGAGGACCCACGCTATTTCTACTCTTTCATTTGGTTCTTAAGTCTCATTTGTGCCATTAGCTCAACTGGTACAGCTCATGGTACCTTTTTTTTCCCCCTCTGCTCAGAATTCAGAGACTCATCCTTCTCTTATAAAGTGCTCACAGTCAAGACAGCTCTGGTAAACTTTGCTTTTCGGCGGAAGAACAATATTAGCTAAAGAGCTGGTCATAATACAGATGCTCAGAAAAGTAGGGGGAAAATCATCTTGAAAAGATTTATAAACTCCATTCCAGATTATATTCATCATCTTTCTTTCTTGCTATAAAGTCTCAAGAATTCGGGTAGGAATGCTATTTACAATGATCTCTGTCAGGAGATGTTGAATACAGATTTATCTGCCTGCCAGGTCAGAATTACCTTTAAAACCTAAATGAAATGAAAAAGGAGAAACCACATTCTTCCCAGTAATGGGATATTTCTGTAATTGCCTTGTTGGCATCCGTATCCTTTGCCACATTTGTGAGAGCTGCCTTGGGCTAGTCCAAAGGTCCTTATTTTTAGAAGATAGATAGATAGATAGATAGATAGATAGATAGATAGATAGATAGA